>NW_027507790.1:283162874-283457977 GCF_037356315.1 Lithobates pipiens
ACTTCCTTTTCCGAGATAGTGAGAGTACTGTTATGGCGTTTGATCAAATTAGGCGACCCTTGTAGCACCATCCTGTGATAGGCATCAAACTGTGACACTACACCCTCACTAATTGTAACGGAAGTGACGTTCCGTCGCCGCCATCTTTGTACACCCCGCACTCCTCGACAGTAAGGATACACTGAGAAGAGGGAAAGCGGACATCTTGTTACACCCACCGGAGTTTTGTACTTAGTAGTAAGGATGAGCTCCGGTCTAGTAAAATTTTCTGCGACTCATGCAGAAAGCAAACCCGTCACGGAAACAGCTGTTGGCGGGACTTCACTGCTATTAACAGCGCATGCTCCCCCCCCCAGTACAGGGACCCCCTTCCCTCCCTCCCCGAATACAGGGACCCCCCTTCCCCCCCCGAACACAGGGACCCCCCTTCCCCCCCAGTACAGGGACCCCCTTCCCCCCAGTATAGGGACCCCCTTCCCCCCTCCCAGAGTACAGGGACCCCCTTACCCCCAGTACAGGGACCCCCTTCCCCCCTCCCCGAGTACAGGGACCCCCTTCCCCCCTCCCCGAGTACAGGGACCCCCCCTCCCCAAGTACAGGGACCCCCTTCCCCCCTCCCCGAGTACATGGACCCCCCTTCCCCCCTCCCCGAGTACAGGGACCCCCCCTCCCCAAGTACAGGGACCCCCTTCCCCCCTCCCCGAGTACAGGGACCCCCTCCCCAAATACAGGGACCCCCCTTCCCCCCAGTACAGCGACCCCCTTCCCCCCAGTACAGGAACCCCCTTCCCCCCCCTAGTACAGGGACCCCCTTCCCCCCGAGTACAGGGACCCCCTTCCCTCCCCGAATACAGGGACCCCCTTCCCCCTCCCCTGGTACAGGGACCCCCCCTCCCCAAGTACAGGGACCCCCTTCTCCCCTCCCCGAGTACAGGGACCCCCCTAGTACAGGGACCCCCTCCCCAAATACAGGGACCCCCCTTCCCCCCAGTACAGTGACCCCCTCCCTCCCCTAGTGCAGGGACCCCCCTCCCCGAGTACAGGGACCCCCTTCCCCCCCAAGTACAGGGACCCCCTTCCCTCCCCGAATACAGGGACCCCCTCCCCCCGAGTACAGGAACCCCCTCCCCCCATGAGTACAGGGACCCCCTCCCCCCCTGAGTACAGGGACCCCCTCCTCCCCACCCAGTACAGGGACCCCCTTCCCCCCTCCCTGAGTACAGGGACCCCCCTTCCCCACCTAGTACAAGGACCCCCCCCTCCCCAAGTACAGGGACCCCCTTCCCCCCTCCCCGAGTACAGGGACCCCCCTAGTACAGGGACCCCCCTTCCCCCCCAGTACAGGGACCCCCTTCCCCCCTCCCAGAGTACAGGGACCCCCCAAGTACAGGGACCCCCTTCCCCCCAGTACAGGGACCCCCTCCCCCCCTGCACAGCGACCCCCCTTCCCCCCCGGTACAGGGACCCCCTCCCCCCCCGAGTACGGGGACCCCCTCCCCCCGATTACAGGGACCCCCTTCCCCCCCCTGAGTACAGGGACCCCCCGGAGGAAGATGTGAGGGGCCCAGTTTAATTTTGAAAGCCTAAAGGTTTAGCGATGAGCAATGCGAGGTGTACCAACATGGCCTCCGCCACCTTCCTACTGCTGGCTGTACCAATATGGCCTCGACCACCTTCCTACTGCTGGCTGTACCAACATGGCCTCCGCCACCTTCCTACTGCTGGGTGTACCAACATGGCCTCCGCCACCTTCCTACTGCTGGGTGTACCAACATGGCCTCCACCACTGTCCTACGGCTGGGTGTACCAGCATGGGTACCATCCGATCTTCCTATCGTCAGGTCCTGTCTGCAGTTGCAAAGAGATGCAGTTTGACTGATAAGAAATGCCTTTTTATATGCTCGTCTTGTGAGTAGTACTATTGCTTTTATACATTTTTAATAAAACATTTATAGTGGTAATGAACTAGGTCGGTGCGCCCTCCTTCTTTTCTTTTTTTCTTTTAGTTTTCTGAACACCCATTGTTCTCAGGAGGGCCGCAAGATCTGAGATTTTACTATAAACTAAAGAGTGGATTACACCATTTGCATATAGCAAAAACACCATAGCGCAGGAAATTATTGTTTTGCCAACACGGCCTCCACCAACTTCCCACTGTTAGGTGTATCAACATGACCTCCGCCACTTTCCTACTGCTGGGTGTACCAATATGGCCTCCTTTCTACTGCTGGGTGTAACAACATGGCCACCACCACCTTCCTACTCCAGGGTGTACCAACATGGCCTCGGCCACCTTCCTACTGCTGGGTGTACCAACATGGCCTCCGCCACCTTCCTACTGCTGGGTCTACCAACATGGCCTCCGCCACCTGTCTACTGCTGGGTGTACCAACATGGCCTCCACCACCTTCCTACTGCTGGCTGTACCCCTATGGCCTCTGCTTTCTTTCTACTGCTTGATGTACCAACATGGCCACCACCACCTTCCTACTGCTGGGTGTACCAATATGGCCTCCGCCACATTCCTACTGTTGTTCTATCAGATTATCGCTACCCGTCAGATTGCGTGTGAAACGCATCGCACACACGCAGTACTTTATTTGGTGGGAACGTCACCCAACATGATGGGTAATCTGATAGGACGCCGGATCTCCTAGGTGTCGGAGGTTGTAGTGGGGGAGAAATCACCTGAAAGGATGTGGGGGGATCTCATGATGTCATTATCTGTGTATATACTTATAGAACTCTCATTCATCCAGATGACATCACCTCTGTGGACCCCTCAAATTACCTCTGTGGACCCCTCATATGACCTCTGTGGACCCCTCATATGACCTCTGTGGACCCCTCATATGACCTCTATGGGTCCCTCATGACCTCTATAGACCCCTCAAATTACCTAATTGAACCCCTCATATGACCTCTATGGGCCCCTCAAATTACCTCCTATAGACCCCTCAAATTACCTAATTGAACCCCTCATATGACCTCTGTGGGCCCCTCATATAACCTCTATGGACCCCGCAGTCATGTGAAGAATCAGATCTCTGTGTGTAGTAATGAAGTGCAGAGTTCCTGTGAAAAACGACTTGTCCCGTGTCACTGTAACCTGTATGTGGCATTAGGAGGGCAGGGCTGAGGCTACACCCCCTCCCCAGTCACACAATGGGGTCCCCCATAGAGCAGACCACCCCTTCCTTCCCGTACCATGTGACCCCGACATAGATCTCCATAACGTGGGCTGAGATCCAATTGCCATTGGATGCGACTACTGGGGTGATAGAAAGCCACCGCCGCAGACCCCCCTCCACAGTCCCCCCCCACCGCCGCTGTCCCCCCGCCATCGTAATCCCCCCACCGCAGTCCCCCTCTGCCACTGCAGTCCCCCCCCCCGCCGCCTACTACCATAGGACCTTCCCAGATACCATGCCAAGCAACTGACTGCGATCTGCCTCTATCTACCCATTGGTTACCATAGAAACCACGTTCCTCCCCTAGCTGAGTGCTCATTGTATAATGGCCGAGCTTCATACCCCACGTGTGCCATACAGGCCCTCCAGGTTCTACAGACCCCCCACGTTCTATAGATACCCCACATGTGTCATACAGACCTCCCACGTTCTATAGATACCCCACATGTGTCATACAGACCCCCCAGGTTCTATAGATACCCCACATGTGTCATACAGACCTCCCAGGTTCTATTGATACCCCACATGTGTCATACAAACCCCCCAGTTTCTACAGATACCCTGCATCTGCCATACAGACCCCTCAGGTTCTACAGATACCCCACATGTGCCATACAGACCGCCCAGGTTGTATAGATACCCCACATGTGTCATACAGACTCCCCAGGTTGTATAGATACCCCACATGTGCCATACAGACCGCCCAGGTTCTATTGATACCCCACATGTGTCATATAGACCCCTCAGGTTCTACAGATACCCCACATGTGCCATACAGACTGCCCAGGTTCTATAGATTCCCCACGTTCTATAGATACCCCACATATGTCATACAGACCCCCCAGGTTCTACAGATACCCCACATGTGTCATACAGACCCCCCAGGTTCTATTGATACCCCACATGTGTCATATAGACCCCTCAGGTTCTACAGATACCCCACATGTGCCATACAGACTGCCCAGGTTCTATAGATTCCCCACGTTCTATAGATACCCCACATATGTCATACAGACCCCCCAGGTTCTACAGATACCCCACATGTGTCATACAGACCCCCCAGGTTCTATAGATACCCCACATGTGCCATACAGACCCCCCAGGTTCTACAGATACCCCACATGTGCCATACGGACCAGCCACCGAAAAAAACCGAGTCTGACTTCCAAAAAGGGAGCCGTAGCAGACAAATACACCCTCAGAGCCTGGACCACGTCCAGGGAATGGAGGGCCACCTCCTTAGGATGTGTTGGTTTAGGACACAGAGATGGTAACACAATGTCTTTGTTGATGTGGAACGCCGAAACCTCCTTCGACAGAAAAGAAGGTTGCGGACGCACCACCTTATCCTTGTGGATAACCAGATAGAGCGACTTACAAGACAAGGCCGCCAGTTCCGAAACCCTCCTGGCCGATGTGATGGCCACTAGAAAGACCACCTTCTGAGAGAGTCAACAAGGCAATTTCCCTGATATTTTCAAATGGCGGTTTCTGAAGCGCCGATAACACCAGGTTCAGATCCCACGGGGGCAAAGGTGGACGCACCGGAGGGACTACATGTCGCACCCCCTGAAAAAAAGTGCTCACTAGAGAGTGAGACGC
This sequence comes from Lithobates pipiens, assembly GCF_037356315.1. Lineage (NCBI taxonomy): Eukaryota > Metazoa > Chordata > Amphibia > Anura > Ranidae > Lithobates > Lithobates pipiens. The sequence goes on from NW_027507790.1 coordinate 283,167,668, forward strand.
CAGGGGTCACTGAAAAAAAAGACAGCCAAGGCTGATATTTGCCCTTTAATGGTGCTCAAACCCAATTTCTAGTCTACTCCTTGCTGTAGAAACAGCAGGATCCTAGATATAGAAAAGGAGTGCGGACGCCATCCTTTCTCCTCACACATGGAGATGTAGGCCTTCCAAGTACGATGGTATATCTTCCGAGAAGAAGATTTTCGCGCTCTCAGCATAGTTGGGATTACCGAGTCCGACAGACCACGGTTCCTCAGCACCTGGCTTTCAATAGCCATGCCGTTAAAACCAGCGATGGTAAAGCAGGATGGAGAATCGGACCTTGAGATAGAAGGTCCTCTCGTAACAGCAGTCGCCATGGGGTGTCTGCCACCAGGCCCACTAGGTCTGCATACCAGGGACGCTGAGGCAATCAGTATAACTGGAATCCCCTCGGACTCCACTCTGCGGAGCAGACGTGGTAACAGTTTTAGCAGAGGAAAGGCATAGATCAGCTGGTACTAATCCCATGGAGCCACCAGCGCGTCTGACGCGTCTGCCCACGGATCTCTTGTCCTGGACATGAATCTCGGCACCTTCCGATTGAGCTGGGAGGCCAATAGATCCACATCTGATGTGCCCCATCGCAGCACAGCAGCCTGAACACCTTCGGATGCAATGCCCATTCTCCTGGGTCCAGCATCTGGCAACTCAGATAGTCCGCCTGCCAGTTCTCCATTCCTGGGATGTAAATGGCTGACAGAGCCGGTACGTGCAGCTCTGCCCACTGAAGAATGTGAGCGACCTCCCGTGCGGCGGCCAAGCTTCTTGTTCCACCTTGGTGATTGACATATGCCACAGCCTTGGCGTTTTCTGACTGGATCCTGATTGGACGCCCTCGAAGTCTTATCGACCATGTGGAGAGGCATAGCCTGATTGCTCTCAGCTCAAGCACATTGATCGGCAACTTGGATTCCTCCTCCAACCAGAGGCCCTGGGTCGATTGAACTCCCGTTACTCCACCCCAGCCGGTTAGGCTGGCGTCCGTTGTGATCACTGTCCAATGTAGAGATAGGAACGACTTCCTGGATCAAAGTGCCGGGGACCTCAGCCACCAGAGCAGGGGGTCCCTGACTGACTGGCTCACCTGAATCTGACGATCCAGGGATAACGGACATTTGTCCCATTTTGTCAAGATCTCTTTCTGCAAGATTCTGGTGTGAAACTGGGCACAAGGCACTGCCTCGAAGGAGGTCACCATGAGCCCCAGGACTTGCATGCAGAAGCGCAGCGACAACCACCTGCGGTTCATCAGCAGTTTTACCGCGCCTGTGAGTCTGCAACTTGTCTGAAGGGAGATAGACTCTCGCTTCCATGGAGTCCAGCAGTAAGCCCAGGTACTCCAAACACTGAGTCGGTACGATCACCGACTTTTTGTTTTTTATTTCAATGTTTTTATTAAAGAGTTTACAAGTTACATGCACTTGTGTAGACAAAAAGCTGAATTACATTACAATCATGAAATACAGCATCAAAAAATGTAAGTAAACGTTGGCATGAAGTAAGGGAAGAAACATTAATACCTTCAAGTATCATCTTGCTAAATGAAAAGAAGAAAAAAAAACAATTCTGTCAATAACAGATAAAATTATAATATGCCTAAGAACTGTACGATGTCGTGAGCTTATCTTAAAGGGATATGACTCGTCTTAGAGGGATCTTATATATAACCGTATCAACCTATCACTTTTGACGGAAACTAACTGTGCCCGAGGGGGAGTCTCTCTTAACCGTGTACAACAAATCAATGTACTAAACACCCCTATTATTTTTTATATCAAATGGGGGGGGGATTTTGGGACTTTAAATGAGGCACATGTGCAGTGTGCCTCCATCCCTGTTATATATGGAAAAAAGAAGGAAAGGGACTTTGAATGAGATGGATAACTTTGTGGAGGCAGATTGAAAAAATACAAATTAATAAAAAACATATATGAAATATAGCAATCAAAACCACATATATAATAGATATAGATAGTATTATATATGTGGTTTTGATTGCTATATTTCATATATGTTTTTTATTAATAAAATTTGTATTTTTTCAATCTGCCTCCACAAAGTCATCCATCTCATTCAAAGTCCCTCCTTTCCTTCTTTTTTCCATTATTTTTATATATATATATATATATATATATATATATATATATATATATATATATATATATATATATGAGGAAGGGAAAAAAAAAGTAACCCCTAATGGATAGCTCAAACTTCTTCAACCTACCACAATGGAGTTATCCTAGTTGTAGGCCACCACCTCAATAGGATCTCATAAAAGTTATAATGGTAGGGAGTACCTTGGAATCGATTGGCACCCTTTAGCCTCACGTACCCCAAATGGGAACAAGCTGTACGTGGGAGTATCATAACTCCTACTCTAGAACAAATTATGAGATGATGGTCTACCTGTTTATGAACTATGCTACAGACAGCACAAGTGACCACTTTATAAGGGGATGATAAATAAACACAGAAGTGATGTGTTGGTCTAAAGCAATAAAGTATATTATATATTAGGGCCTCCAGGTCAGGCTACACTGGGTCAGACAATAAGATAGAACATGCCTTTGAACTTTTAACATGAATCCAGCAGGACCACAATTTTTGAAATTTAATATTTGTGTCTTTTGATTGAGAGATTAGGTCCTCCATTTCAGCGATTTTCCCTATTCTGCGAAGCCATTCAGAAACAGTTGGGGGAGAGGAAAAACGGCAATGGACGGGGACGCAGAGCTTCGCTGCGTTTATGAGGTGTAATACGAGGGATCTTCTGTAAGTCGATTGCGGGATGGACGTATGGTGCAGGAGATACTGAGCTGGCGTATAGTCTGGAGTAAAGGGTGTTATTTTTGTGATGAGCCTATGTACTTCCTTCCAATATGGTTGGACCAAAGAGCAATCCCACCAGATGTGGAGAAGAGAGCCATGCTCCGAGTTACATCTCCAGCACAACGGAGAAAGAGAAGGATGAAATTTGTGAATTCTATCTGGCGTTCTATACCATCTAGAACAGGGATATGCAATTAGTGGACCTCCAGCTGTTGCAAAACTACAAGTCCCATGAGGCATAGCAAGACTCTGAGAGCCACAAGCATGACACCCAGAGACAGAGGCATGATGGGACTTGTAGTTTTGCAACAGCTGGAGGTCCGCTAATTGCATATCCCTGATCTAGACTATAACTTGTACCCATTTTCTTTAAGCGTAAACATTTAGGGAGCCTTTATGTATGTTCTCATATATGTTGTGCCATTCTTTTTGAGTGATATCTAAGGACAGTTCTCTAGACCATTTCTTACATGTGGCATCATTTACAAAAAATTTATCTGGAAACATTAAAGAATAAGCAAATGAAATAAGGTGTAGTTGAGGGTGTTTTTTGGTGCATAATTCTTCGAATGGGGTACTATTTCTATACCATTGAGATAGAGACCTTGGACTTTGCAAAAAGTGTCTTATTTGATATTTAAGATATTTAAAGAACGGGATATCCGCCTCTGTGAAACGGGCTATAATGTCTTGAAAAGATAGCAGTTGACCATTATTGAAAAAAGAAACTGCTCTTATGGGACCCACTGCAGGTAAATCAGCCCTGGTTTTAAACGAAACACCTGGGGGAAAGTCTGGATTCTGGTCTAATGGAGCCTGGCACTGAACCAATGTTTAACCTTCTGCATACTAAATAAAAAATTTGCATTGTGGGCGCTGTTAGAGGATGTGATTTATAATCCTGCGATGACTTGTGTGGATCCAACCATGGTAGATGACTCAGGGGTAGGTTAGAAAATGATTCTTCCACTCCTATCCAAGCTTTTGTCTTGTAATGTAAGTGCCAATCTAACAATCTAGTCAGATGACATGCCCAATAATATTTTTGTATATCAGGAAGACCCAATCCCCCCCTCATTTTTGGGGAAACAAGTTTTCCCCAATTGACCCGAGCTGGCCTCTCCGCCCAAATAAAGTTTAACCACTTGCAGACCGGACCAATTTGCTGGTCAAAGACCAGACCACTTTTTGCGATTCGGCACTGCGTCGCTTTAACTGACAATTGCGCGGTCGTGCGACGTGGCTCCCAAACAAAATTGACGTCCTTTTTTTCCCACAAATAGAGCTTTCTTTTGGTGGTATTTGATCACCCCTGCGGTTTTTATTTTTTGCGCTATAAACAAAAATAGAGCGACAATTTTGAAAAAAACGCATTATTTTTTACTTTTTGTTATAATAAATATCCCCCAAAAATATATAAAAAAACATTTTTTTCCCTCAATTTAGGCCGATACGTATTCTTCTACATATTTTTGGTAAAAAAAATCGCAATAAGCGATTATTGATTGGTTTGCGCAAAAGTTATATTTTTATTAATAATTTTTTATTATTTTTTTTTTACTAGTAATGGCGGCGATCTGCGATTTTTATTGTGACTGCGACATTGTCGGGGACCCATCGGACATTTTTGACACATTTTTGGGACCATTGTCATTTATACAATAATCACTGCTATATAAATGCAGTGATTCCTGTGTAAATGACACTGGCAGTGAAAGGGTTAACCTGTGGGTGGCAGTGTAGGGGTTAAGTGTTCCTAGGGGTGTGTTACTAACTGTGGGGGGGTTGGGCTTTCATTTAGTGTACACTGATCTCTGCTCCAATCACATGGAGCAGAGATCAGCGTCACTAGTTGCTAGGCAGAATGAGAAAATGTTGTTTATACAGCATTTCCTCCATTCGGCCGCTCCGTGAGACGATCGCGGGGATGCCCGCGGCGATCGAGTCCGCGGGTCCCGCGACCGGACTCACGGAGGTCCCGACCAGCGCGGGAGCGCGCCGCCGGCGGCGCGCACCCGATGGCACGGCGGCAACGAATATTGGACGTACATGTACGCCAATATGCCTGCCCGTGCCATGCTGTTGACGTACATCGTCGTGCGCTGGTCGGGAAGTGGTTAAACAAAGTCTCTTATCTGTGGAGAAGAAGGCTGGCGGTAACTTAATAGGAATTGTTTGGAGTAAATATAAGATTCTAGGGAACACATTCATTTTTACAATCGCCGCCCTACCAAACCAGGAGAAATTACATTTGTTCCAATCTTGGAAGTTCTTCTGGATCGTTTTTAGAATGGGGGCAAAATTGTTGTCATAGAGATCAGACAATTTAGATGGTAATTGAATACCCAAGTATATTATGGCAGAGGTATCCCAACCAAATGGGAAATTGGCCTGGCATTGTGATACCATGGGATCTGGCAGGGAGATATTAAGTGCTTTAGATTTGGAAAAATGTATTTGGAAATTGGAGATTTCTTTAAAGAAGTCAAAACCTTTCAATACGTTAGGAATAGTAATGGTAAGTTCAGTAAGGAATAAAAGAATGTCATCGGCATAAGCCGTAATTTAATAATGATTTTTAGCTATTTTGACTCCTTTAATATCTCTGTTGGTTCTTATTTTACGCAACAAGGGTTCCATAGTCAATATAAATATAAGGGGGGATAAAGGGCATCCCTGTCTAGTTCCATTCAACACGGAGAAAGCGTCCGCAGAAGGCCCTTGATTTTTGCCATTGGGTACGAGTATAGAGTCAAGATATAATTCAGCATGTGTTCCTTGAAGCCTATTTTACGTAAAACTTCCGTCATATAGTCCCAGGCCACCCTGTCGAACGCCTTCTCCGCATCGAGGGAAAGGAAAAATGCTGGGGTTTTGGAGGATGTGAGCCAATGATGGATGTTGAGAGCCTTAGGGGATTGTCCCTAGCCTCTCGGCCGGAGACAAAACCCACCTGGTCCAACCAAATTAAAGAGGGGATTAGAGGAAGGATAAGATTAGCTAAAACTTTTGCGAAAAGCTTAACATAAACATTTATTAGAGAAATGGGCCTGTAATTAGAAACCAACGAATTATCTTTGGTTTTGGATCACAGACTTTTTTAGGTTCAACAGCCACCCAAATTCCTGCAGGGTCCACATGGTGATCGCCACATCCTCCTCTAATTCCGAGGCGGAAGAGTCTCTCAGGAGGAGATCGTCTAGGTAACCTATGATCGCAAACCCTCATTGTCGCAGCAATGCCAAAACAGGAGCCAATTCCTTGGTAAAGACTTGGTGGGCTGATGCCAAGCCAAAGGGTAGAGCCACAACTGCAAAAGCATATGGGTATGTGCAGGTACACATCCTGGATGTCCAAAGATGCCAGGGAGTCCCCTTGATGGAGTGCAGCGACTACTGAGAGAACTGATTCCATTCTGAACCTCTGCACTTTTACAAGGTAATTGTAAGGTACTTTTAAGTCCAATATTAGACGTACCCCTTCCTTTTTGGGGACTACAAACAGGTTTGAGTAGAACCCTTGGAAACATTCCAAGTCTGGAACAGGTACCATCACCCCACGACTCAGCAGGTCCCTTACCGTCCCCCATTAGGGCCTCCCGGCGAGCCCGGAGTATGGGTGTGCTAGAGGGGAAGAATCTGTTTGGTGGCCAAGAGAGGAACTCTATCTTGTAGCCAGAGGAAATCAGATCACAGACCCAATGGTCGGACAACCGATAGGCCCACCAGGCTGCAAACTCCCGAAGGCGACCCCCCCACCCATGTCGCAGGTGGGGCAAACCTTCATGCGGTAGCACTTTTGCTCGCAGGCTTGTTAAGCTTGCAGTTCCAGGGACGTTTTTGTCCTCCAGAGGTCGTCCTGTCAGGCTGGGGACGCTTAGCCGAAGCCCCGGGCGGACGGAAAAGCCACTTGTGAGTGGAAAAAGAGGGCCCTTGCCTGCGGCGTGGCTCCTTAGCCTTCTTGGTCTGTGGGAGTAGAGTACTCTTACCACCTGTGGCATTTTTAATAATGTCATCTAATGAGGCTCCAAAGAGCCGGTCGCGAAGGAAGGGAAGATCCGTCAAGGCTTTTTTAGAAGCCTGGTCAGCTGACTAGCATTTTAGCCAAATCAGGCGCCTCAGCACCACAGCTGACACTGAAGCCGTGGATAACAGAGGAAGGGTATCCAGGGCCGCGTCACAAACATACTTAAGGCCATGCACTAGTCTGTCTGCTAGTTCCACACAGACAGGAGAAGCCTGTTGCTCCCCCAATTCGCGGTGCAAACGTTTTGCCCACTCAGTTAGTGTCTGTGACGCAAGTGTGGATGCCAGTACAGGTCGCATTGCTGACCCCACAACCGTAAACAAGGAACGAGCCACTGCCTCGGCCTTCCTGTCCCTGGGGTCCTTAAAGGCAGGAGTCCCCTCTACTGGGATTGTGGTTACTTTGTTTAACCGGGGGAGCTGACCACTTCTTGAGAAGGCTCTCCTCAAAAGGGTTAAGCACCGCCATGTATTAGGAATAAGTCAGATACGGAAACACCTTAGGTGAACGTGCTGGCTTACGGGACCCAAAAGGGACCGCTACATCAGCAGAGAGATTCGCTGGCTCCTGAATTTTTAGTGTATCCCGCACAGCTGCGATAAGTGCGCCAACAAGCATTTTGTCTCGCCCGGACCCAGACAGGGACTCATCCTCACTGTCCGAACGGTCCTGGTCAGTGACGTCTGAAACGACAGAGCAGGGGTTACCAGCCTCAGCGGGGCCCGAGTCTGCGTCAGAGCTCTCCCCTGAGGACGGGGGTGGTAGGTGGCGTTTTTTACAACCTTTGCGCCCACGCCGCCTCCATCTTGGCAATGAACGTATTAAGGACTGCTGAAAAGGCGTCCAGAGGCACTGCACTGTCTGCAGGCGAGCTGGTTGCAATTGCCTGGATTTCAGGGGAAGAAACACCGGTTTCTGAAGCCATTTTGACCTTACCCTGTCTGCCACCTGTTGGGGACTTAGGACAGTGATGGTCCCACCCTCCTAACTGCTGCTGGCTGAGGGCCTCTTCCCACAGGACTCACCACCCTGACAGAGTTCTGCGCCGTCCAGATAGGTGTACCTTTGGCTTGTGTCATCCCCCAGATGCATAAAAGATAAAACCGCACTGTGCTAAGCATCCCCTGTATAGCGCAGAAGCTGAAAAACATGTTCAGGCTTCAACAAAATGGCCGCCAAGTGTTTAGTATAAGGGACATAATCACAGGGAAAATGCCCGTCAGACTACAGTAAAATGGAGACAGAGCATGCTGCTCCCTGATCACACTAAAAATGGCTGCCGAGCACTGTATGCAATGAAGAACAGTGAAAAAACAGGCAGAGAAATGGCGGTAAACAGCGCTACAGCGATAAGCAGACACAATCTCCAGACACCCAGGGGAGAGACTTACAGACAACCAGGGCACAGCTACCCAGCACAGTCCCCACCCCAGATGAGAGCCCCCCTGAGGGAGCCCGTCTATGGCACACACACCGCTCAGCAGTGCTCTCCAATCAGTACGGGGTGGCTGCTGGCCCGGCACACTGTGACGCAGACATCAGTAGCCCGGTCCTGTGTGCCCCGGGGAGTTACGTTCACTGGCCACCCCTGGAGCTGGGGGCATGTTGTGGCCGACCCAGCATGGAGCTCTGGTCTGCACATGCTCACTGGCCAGGATGGGGAGACTACAAGGATAAGGGTATCCAGCCTGTCACCCAGCCGGCTGTTGATAGCAGATCACAGGATCATTCATCTTGCGCAAAAAGCAAAGCTTCTGCAGAAAAATTCACGGACTGATGGGCCCGCAGGGTTCCTATCTCCTTCTCCTTCACTAAGCAGAAAAAAAAACTGGACTAGAAAGTTCTAGATTTGGTTTAACATATTAACATGTTCTGCCTAGTCCTCTCCTGAAGGAGGCGCAACAACCCGATGGTCTAAGAAAGGAGCTGTGCCAGTCGGTGAACACAAGAGAAATCTCATTACTATGGTGCTCAGAGGACCTCTTTATTACTATGGTGGTCAGAGGACCCCATTATTACTATGGCTGTCAGAGGACCCCGTTATTACTATGGTGGTCAGAGGACCCCGTTATTACTATGGCGGTCAGAGGACCCCGTTATTACTATGGTGGTCAGAGGACCCCGTTATTACTATGGTGGTCAGAGGATCTCATTATTACTATGGTGCTCAGAGGACCCCATTATTACTATGGCGGTCAGAGGACCCCGTTATTACTATGGTGGTCAGAGGACCCCGTTATTACTATGGTGGTCAGAGGACCCCATTATTACAATGGCGGTCAGAGGACCCCATTATTACTATGGTGGTCAGAGGACCCCGTTATTACTATGGTGGTCAGAGGATCTCATTATTACTATGTTGGTCAGAGGATCCCATTATTATTATGGTGGTCAGAGGATCCCATTATTATTATTATGGTGGTCAGGGGACCTCATTATTACTATGGTGGTCAGAGGACCCCATTATTACTATGGTGGTCATAGGACCCCATTATTACTATGGTGGTCAGAGGACCCCGTTATTACTATGGTGGTCATAGGACCCCGTTATTACTATGGTGGTCAGAGGACCCCGTTATTACTATGGTGGTCAGAGGATTTCATTATTACTATGGTGGTCAGAGGATCCCATTATTACTATGGTGGTCAGAGGATTTCATTATTACTATGGTGGTCAGAGGATCCCATTATTACTATGGTGGTCAGAGGACCCCATTATAACTATGGTGGTCAGAGGATCCCATTATTACTATGGTGGCCATAGGACCCCGTTATTACTATGGTGGTCAGAGGACCCCGTTATTACTATGGTGGTCAGAGGATTTCATTATTACTATGGTGGTCAGAGGATCCCATTATTACTATGGTGGTCAGAGGATTTCATTATTACTATGGTGGTCAGAGGATCCCATTATTACTATGGTGGTCAGAGGACCCCATTATAACTATGGTGGTCAGAGGATCCCATTATTACTATGGTGGTCATAGGACCCGGTTATTACTATGGTGGTCAGAGGACCCCGTTATTACTATGGTGGTCAGAGGACCCCGTTATTACTATGGTGGTCAGAGGATCCCATTATTACTATGGTGGTCATAGGACCCCGTTATTACTATGGTGGTCAGAGGACCCCGTTATTACTATGGTGGTCAGAGGATTTCATTATTACTATGGTGGTCAGAGGATCCCGTTATTACTATGGTGGTCAGAGGACCCTGTTATTACTATGGTGGTCAGAGGATTCCATTATTACTATGGTGGTCAGAGGACCCCGTTATTACTATGGTGGTCAGAGGATCCCATTATTACTATGGTGGTCAGAGGATTCCATTATTACTATGGTGGTCAGAGGACCCCGTTATTACTATGGTGGTCAGAGGACCCCGTTATTACTATGGTGGTCAGAGGATCCCATTATTACTATGGTGGTCAGAGGACCCCATTATTACTATGGTGGTCAGAGGATCCCATTATTACTATGGTGGTCAGAGGACCTCATTATTTTATGCCTCATCATGTTAAGGAATCTAATGTACATAATGATAATCAGAAAATGTCTATTTGCTTATGTGTATACATGTTCCCATGCTCCTTACTTATCATGTAATATACAGATTGACTTTTCCGTTCAGAGTTAAGATGGCGTCTATACCCTACATCCCCCGCGTTAGAAGAATGCATTTGAGATATGGGAACCAGCTTCAACCGAACTTCAAGCATCAAGTTTCTTCATTTTTCTTGTATTGTAACTAATAAGATGTACCAATTAGACTGACATAGCAATGACGTATCTTTCTGTATAAAATATCAACACCGCCCACCAATAAATCAGAAGTTAGAAGTAGCCGAGCTGAACATGTCTCAGAGAGCGTTTACTTCTAATGTGCTGCACATTTATACTTTTTAATTAGAAATAGCAGCAGATAACCAAAAACTAATTTGTAGTTCTTATCCATTACAACTGGCGCCCGTGTGTGGGGCTTCAGGTCACAATCGAAGGGAGACCGCATTCCAGGACTGAACGGCTGGCCAGATCAGAGAAGGGGGTTAAGCGCGCAGCCCTAACAGTACGGTAAGCATAGTTATCCTTACCATTTGTATGACTTCTCTGGTTGATTTTGTCTTGTTGGCTCCTTTCGATTGTTCAAAGAGGCAGGTAACTTATTTCTTGCCTGGAGCTGTTTTAACAAACCTGCTAATGGTTTTCTGCTGACTATTATCTGTTCAGTGTCTGTCATTCTGAAGGACTGCAAATTTAGCAGACTGAAAGTGCAGCTGCAGGCGTGTGTCCATCCTCACCCCTAGATTCTACCTCTAGTGGTGGGGTGGAATTCTGCAGGCGTTTATAGACGGGGTTACTCGAGGTTGGCTGTGTAGGACCTCTGAGGGTTAATCTCAAGCTGTGAATTAGGGCAGTTTGAAAGAAGGCTTGCGGAAGTGGCAGTCTTTTAAACGTCTATAAACGTTCTTCTCGGGTAAGCTTTTCTTGAGGGTTAATCTCAGCTGCAGATTGGGCAGACTGAACGAAGGCTAGCTTGAATTTGGCAGTCTTGTGACTCAGGTGAGCTTTTCCCGAGAGCTATCTTTGCAGTTCAAAGAGTGTCAGGTGTAATGTCCTGAGTGTATTTGTGGCTTACTGTTTGCCATACACGAGGAGGGTTGGGGAGAAGGTGGCTACCTGAAGGATCAGTTGGGCCATAAGCCACTGCTCCCCCCCCCACCTCTGACGTGCTAGTTTTGACCCTGGAAGAGAACAGCCAGGAGCCTGCGAAGAGACAGGGAGACAGATGCTCGCAGGGATGCGAGCCCCCACCCTAGGAATTCTTTGATAAGACAGCAGTCAGATGAGTATTAACCCATTAGTTGCCTGTATTCTCCTCTTAAGCCGTCCGCTGAGAGAGAGAGAGAGAGAGAGAGAAGGGAATGCTAGCATGTGATATTGTGAAGAGGAGAGAAGATGTTGCAAGAAGCAGAGGAATGGCGTGTGCTGATAAGAGAACAAAGGGGCGCTCTGTGTGATAACGGCTTATTGGATGTGGCAGAAGCATGGTACAGGACGGCAAGGGCATTGCACAAAGAGGGTTGGATAGAAGAGGAAATCAAGAAAGATGCAAATTGTACTATGTATGTGTATCACAGAGTTGATAGTGTGGCTGTACCGCCCCCATATACTAAAACTGGAACAAAGGAGGAGAGGGACAACCCTGCCATCCGCCTTACACCCACTCCCTTCTCAAAACTCCAGCCCAAGCACAACCCACTGTGACAACTCCACCCGGCAGCCATCTTAGTGCACCCATGCCTTCACTTTCTGCCCAGCCCAGTGCACTTCCTTCCGGCGGCCATCTTGGTACACCCAGAAGGCCCAGCCATGGCCTATACCAAGTTCTTCCTGTTTTAAACCAGGATGGTTCCTACCACACACCTGTCTTCCCTAATATGGAAGCACTACCTTCACAGGCTGGGTATGTTAATGATGAAGAAGAGTCTGAGTGGGAAGACCAACAACAGGCAGCAAGGCCACCTGCTGATTTAACCCCCAATCCGGCTCCGGACTCACAGTTCCGAGAGGATCTCAAACATATGCTGACAACCATGAGAAACAGTGCCCATTCTCAGCCCCCGCCCCAACACCAGTCTCGGTTACCAGAAGGGGCACTGGTGATGTATGTCGCTTTTACCCCATCACAAGCAGCAACCTTAGTGACAAGTCTGCCTGACCCAGAGAAACAGCCAATGCTCTTCTACCGCAGGATAGTGCAGATACAAGAAACTTACTCAGCTGCCTGGAGAGACTTGATCAGCCTATGCCAAATTAAAGCAGGACATGTCTTTTGGCTGGTCATGCAGACAGCCTTCAATGATGCCTGCCTGGCAAGTGCCACTTCTTACACCTCAGGCTTGGAGTTCTGTGCACAACTCCGCGACTGGGCAAAGGAGAAATTGGCAGATCAGACCACCACAATCCAAGATATTGCCCAAGATAAAGGGGAGTCTGTGGAGAAGTATCATGCTAGACTCTTACAGGCCTTTGATGATCTGGGCTTCTCCCTCTATGAAAAGACACACACACGTTATCATCTGCTTTTGTCTCAGGACTCAGAGAGGATATCAGAAAAAGCCTGATGGTGGCCCGCCCTGAATATCGCTCAATGAAAATGTCCGATTTACTGTTGGTGGCCAGAGGGATAGAAAACCAAAAGGAAAAAAAAAAAACCAACGCCCCTCATGGTAACACAAGACGAAGATCCCGCCTACACTCGTCCACCACCACTGCCCAATACCAGGGAAAAGATCATCTGTTACAACAGTGGGAAGCGGGGTCACACCAGAAGAGCATGCAGAGCCCTAAGACATCCGAGACAAGACAGGGATCCCCGTGAAGGGCAATGTGGACATGAACCTCCACCACCATGCCCCAACTCACGCTAGGAAATGAGAAAACCCGTGTCACCCCTTATGACAGTGTCCTCAAATGAGACTGGGGGACCCCTAGCAAAGGTCACGTTACCTATACAAGGAAAACATTCCACTTTTCTCATTGACATGAGTGCAGCCAGGAGTGTGTTGAGGGCTGAGGACCTGCCTGATAATTCTTTCCTTTCCACTATTGATGTTTCCTGCGTGGGAGTGGATGGGGTGCCCCGCTCCAGTCCACTCACTGAGCCTCTCCAAGTGAGGACATTTCCTGATTTGCTTGCCAGATTTGTGGTGTCCTCTACATGTCCCTTGAATCTACTAGGAGCTGATGTGCTGTCCAGACTACAGGCGTCAATCATTTTCACACCTGAAGGGGGGGGTGAAGTTACATACTCCCCTATCCTTGGAAGACTCATCTGCTTTGTATTCTCTGCCTCTCCTGATGACACTTCATGAAGCAATAACTCCAAGTTCAATACCGCAGGAAGTACTTGACAGAATCCCTGCGTGCCTATGATCCACAGGACCGGAAGACAACTGTCACTTAACGGTGCCACCAGTTTCAGTCAAGCTCAAAGAGGGCGCATCATTGCCCCGGAAACCACAATCCCCCCCCCCCTAAAGTTAGCTCAATCTGCAGCTATTTTGAAGCATGTCAAGGCCCTCGTGTCAAATAGAGCCTGATACCCTGCGCATCTCCATGCAACACACCTCTGTTCTCTAGGAAGAAGAGAACCCCTAAAAGAGAACCAGCTACTTGTTGGGGTGTTCCTGACTGTAAAGTACCTTACAGTGGTGGACCATGCAAACGCTCTCTTCAGTGTCCACCCACACTCCTCCTGCTGGTACCTTTTGCATTCACCCAGGAAAAAACAGCAACATATCTAGACAGTTATGCCAAAAGGGGCACAGAACTCTCCAAGCTAGTTTGCAAATGCTATGGCTATCATCCTTGACACATAACAAGAGGATCACCTGGAAGTGATTCTCCTCCAATATGTTGATGACCTTCTCCACTGTGCAGCTGACTTACCCACTGTTGAAGTCATCTCAGAAAGCCAGTTGTCCTACCTTGCCAAACAGGGTTGCAAAGCCTCAAAGCCCAAATTGCAGTGGTGCTCAACATCTGTAATTGTTCTTGGACACTGTCTTGTCCCATGGGACAAGACACCTCACTGAAGACAGGGTGAAAGCAATCTCCGACATCCCACTGCCACAAGGCCAGAAGGCTCCCTACTGATGCAAGCTTTGTATGATGCCCTGAAAGCAGACCCCTTTCAGATGTCTCCTGAAGCAATATCCAACTTTGAGGCCTTCAAGCACACCATCTCTGGTGCTAGGGCTCCCAGACTACGACAAAACGTTCAAGCCCTTTGTATCCGAACATCTGGGACATGCTACAGGTGTACTCGCCCAATCACACGGCATCTGCCTACGCCCTATAGGATATTATTACTGTCAGCTGGATGCGATAACAAGAGGAGGCCCATCATGTCTGTGAGCTGTCTTTGCTGCACAAGCCTTGTTTGACAAAACTTCGGGCTTTGTCTTCAGACTCTGCCTCGTTCTGCTTTCTCCCCATGACATTGCTCCCATACTCCACCAAGATCCAGCTGAAACATCTGTCCATTGCCAGACACTTGAGACTCCTGAGTTCCTACCTTCTAGACAGCATTACTCTATTACGTTGTCAAACACTGAAACCTACCACCCTTCTTCCACTTCTCGAGGGGGGTAAGGAGGAGGAGTCGAGTCTTGACTTGTCACCCCATGACTGCATCGAACTAATGCGGCTGGAAACCACGCATCTCCCCACCGTGAGTGAAATACCCCTGCAGGATCCAGGTCACCACTGAAAACTCGGTTCTCCAAACTGAAACCTTACTGGTGATGTCTGCACAGGTGGCAGAGCTGCAAGCACTTACTACAGCATGTAAATTGGCAGAGGGAAAAAGAGCCAACATTCATACGGACTCAAGATATGCTTTCAGCGTTGCCCATGATTTTGGTGTTATCTGGAAGGACAGAGGGTTCCTGACGGCTGCAGGAACACCTGTGAAACATAACTCAGCCATCAAGGACTTGGACGCCCTGCTTCTCCCAACCCAAGTGACTATTCTAAAAGTAAAGCACATGACAAACTCAACTTGAAGGAAGCTTGAGGCAATCTAGCCGATTCAGCTGCCAAACAGACAGCCAATGGTTCACGGGAAGTGGACAGCAGGGTGGTAGAAGAAGACCACTCCGTGCTTACCCTACAGACTCTCCCAGTGGACAGAGTTTATCTGAAATAATTACAGGAAGCAGCAAGTCCGGATGAGAAGGAAAGCTGGAAACGGAGAGGAGGAACTCTCAGAGATGGACTATTCGAGTGCAACAAGAAGCCTTGTCTACCCAGGAGTATGTACCCAGCCATGATGCAATGGGCAAATGGAGCTGCCCACTTGACAAAGACTCTTATGAACTTACGAGTTACTCCATTGACCAACAACTTCTGCAGATCATGCACTATCTGCGACAAATGTAACCCAGAATGTACAGAAAAGGCACAGAAGAAGCACCTGGCAAAAGCTCCATACCCCTTCCAGAGGATACAAATTGATCACTCCCAAATGCCAAAGGAGTGGCAGATTCTAATACGCCCCCTAGTGGAGGTGGACATGACTGCCAGGACCACAGCTAAGAAACTACTGAGTGAGATAGTATGTAGATTTGGGGTCCCAGAGGTGATAGAGAGCGATCAGGTCCAGCTTTCACAGCAACCCTTACAAAAGAGATATGGGCAGCACTGGGGGTTCAGTTGGCTCTACATACCCCATACCACCCTCAAAGTAGCGGGAAGGTAGAAAGGATGAAAGGGACACTAGAGAAACAGGATGTTAGAAGATGGCCCAAAAGACTAACATGAGTCGGCCAGACAGTTTGCCCTGTTCAGTGTCAGACACACACCCCGGGGGAAACATGCCCTATCTCCTTATAAAATTGTAAAGGAAAAAGGAAAAAATCGCGCTACCACCTAAAATAAAAATAAAATTGTGTACACATCAAATACTGCTGCAGTTCTGCCATATACCAAAAGTTATATACTCATAAACGTGACCCAAAGAAAGAACCGCGCTGTCCTAAGAGTAAACTTAGGTTGTGTGCTCCCCCTAGAGGAAATTTAACATATGCAAAATTGTGTTGCAATATCAAAAAAATATAGTTGTATCAATACCTCATACCTGAAAAGATATTTTGATGTGAAATTATACTCATAAGGGTGCATCAACAGCAGTAACACATCTTAAATCTGTTATAAATGGTGCAAAATTACAACATCTACACCCTTATCACAATATGTGCAAAACAGTGACTTAACTGCATATACATCAACACAAATCAAGAAAAACAGAAATGAGCTAAAGAACTCTCAATACTGGAGTGTCCAATTATCAAATTGTTAAAGAAAAGTCAGTGAAAACTCTAAGACCACCGCGTGTCAGATATAATTTAAATTAATTTAAATTCTCAGTATCCTGTTCGAAATCTCAGCGTGTATTGTAGTGCACTAAAATGTTGTTTCTACAGAGATACTATATAAAAGACCATAATATTACGGTTAACTCACAATGGAGAAGAATCTCCACAGGAGCCTCTAGTGAGGAGTATAAGCTTACAAACTCTCCACTAAGCATTGTTTATAAACGCATTTACATCGATATCGACGTTCATCCCAAAAGGGGCATATGTTTTTAATTACGAGTGTGAGGATAACGCTTCCGACATAATATCGGAAGCGAGGCTTGGTTCCCGCCTGTGACGAGCGGCGAACCAGGGACTATAGGTTGATTTGACTTGGTGGTGAAATGATTGGCTGGCGAGGCGTGACGCATGTGCGTCACTTCCGCCACGGGACCGATAGTGAGGCCGCAGCTTTCCATGAAGGAGGAGGCTTGGGCCATAGGACACTATATAAACGAGGCATAATGGTGTGTCACCCGAGCCCCGAGACGACGTGATATTTCACGAAACGCGTCGGGCGGTGTGACACGCTATCCATTGCCTCTGAATAGACCAGCTGGTGAAAGGTTATTGTCGTGGAGAATTGCGTTCGGCCGGCGCCTCCCACTGTGATACGCCTAACTTTGCTGTACTTTTGTAAGTGCATTTCTTATCTTATTTTATTTTTTTAATAAAACGTTTTACACTATTTGGAGTGTTTTTTTCCCCCCCTTTATGGTGGACCGGTCATTGTAAACTTATTGGAGCCTGACTGTAATACGATCTGGCTTGTTGGCGGAGCCTATGGACGATTGAGGGATGCACATAGCCTGGCCTGATCTTTTAGAGCGTACTATTTAAGGACATCTGGTAAGGAGTTAATCTCACTTCCGGTGGTGGTGCACTACAATACACGCTGAGATTTCGAACAGGATACTGAGAATTTAAATTAATTTAAATTATATCTGACACGCGATGGTCTTAGAGTTTTCACGGACTTTTCTTTAACAATTTGATAATTGGACACTCCAGTATTGAGAGTTCTTTAGCTCATTTCTGTTTTTCTTGATTTGTGTTGATGTATATGCAGTTAAGTCACTGTTTTACACATATTGTGATAAGGGTGTAGATGTTGTAATTTTGCACCATTTATAACAGATTTAAGATGTGTTACTGCTGTTGATGCACCCTTATGAGTATAATTTCACATCAAAATATCTTTTCAGGTATGAGGTATTGATACAACTATATTTTTTGGATATTGCAACACAATTTTGCATATGTTAAATTTCCTCTAGGGGGAGCACACAACCTTATAAAATTGTGTTTGGTTCAGGCCCCAGACTTGGCTGTCACTTTCCCCAACAGTCACAGTTACAATCTGATGTGTTGACTAATTATGTGACCTCATTATCACGAGAATTAACCCAAATGCATGTCCAGGTGTTTTCTTCCATTCCAGATCCTGAATTAGATACAGGAACACACCAACTACTGCCTGGAGATTGGGGGCTGGTAAAGAAATTTGTGAGAAAACATTCTCTTGAACCCAGATATGATGGTCCATTCCACGTTTTGCTGACCACAGCCACCTCAGTGGAATTGGCCGGGAAGAACACCTGAATACACGCCTCCCACTACAAGAAAGCTCCACCCCCAAGGACAAGATCCCGCCCACTTCATGACGACCATGCTGCATATCCTTTTTCTGTTTGGTCTAGGGGGGGAGGCCCAGGAGGGGGTCATCAAAAAAAATGATAACATAATTACATTTTGGTATAACTCTTCAGGTAGACATGTGACCACCTTTACCTTTGATTACTGTGACATAGTACCTTGTCCGTTTGACTCTTTCATGGCAATGCCATTGGTACAGTGACATCCCTGATGGTAGGGATATATATGTGTGTTTTACAGACAGTTACTGGGGCCAGAATTGTGGTTCCTGGGAGGGACAGTGGGTTGGAACATAGGACCAGATTAGAGGGTATCTGGACCGGTGAATGTGCCCTTGCGAAGGTCATTATGCCCCTCCATATCCTAGCAGAAGATACCCCTGATACATACACTGACCCAGCACACAGTCAGAGGAGGAAGCGAGCAGCTCTCTCCGGAAGCTTTGACCCTCATGTGTACATAGATGCTATAGGGGTCCCAAGGGGGGTCCCTGATGAATTCAAAGCCAGGGATCAGGTAAAAGTTGGTTTTGAGTCTTTGATCCCCATAATAAATGTGAACAAGAATGTAGATTGGATCAATTACATAAACTATAACCAACAAAGATTTGTGAATTACACTAAAGATGCCCTCCAGGGAATTGCTGACCAGTTACCCCCCCACTTCCTACATGACATTCCAGAACCGGGTGGCCTTAGACATGGTGTTAGCTGAGAAAGGAGGTGTCTGTAAAATCATAGAAAAAACGGGAACCTGTTGCACCTACATTCCTGATAATACCGGCCCAAATGGTAAAGTAAGAAATTAGAAGATCTGTCATTGGAGTTGAAGAAGAACTCCGGTATTACAGACCCATGGGATCAATATTTTAGCTGTATGAGTGGGTGGCAGAAGGTGCTCGCCCAGATAGGGGTAACGGTACTAATAATCCTGGTTCTTTTACCCCCCCGATTGTATGCTGTATTCTACCTTTCGTAAAGAAGTTAATGAGCAAGGCTGTAGACAACAGCCCACCTACATCTCTCCACCAAGAAGAAGAGGACCCTCTTATGATGGAGAATGACAAACCCTTCACTCCTCTACAGTCACTCCCTGTCCAAAATCTCACAATCCTATAGGGTTATAGGGGTAGATAGCACCTGATTGCCCTTCTCCAGCTGTATCGAGGGGGGTAGTGAACTAGTTGCTGCCCAACTCTATATACAGCTTAAAAAGAGTTGCTGAGGAGAATGGGCCAGGTGAGGAGGACCTTTAGATGAGGGACAGAAGAAAATAGCCATTTTAGGGGGGACTGTTAAGGAATCTAATGTACATAATGATAATCAGAAAATGTCTATTTGCTTATGTGTATACATGTTCCCATGCTCCTTACTTATTATGTAATATACAGATTGACTTTTCCGTTCAGAGTTAAGATGGCGTCTATACCCTACATCCCCCGCGTTAGAAGAATGCATTTGAGATAAGGGAACCAGCTTCAACCAAACCTCAAGCATCAAGTTTCTTCATTTCTCTTGTATTGTAACCAATGAGATGTACCAATTAGACTGACATAGCAATGACGTATCTTTCTGTATAAAATATTAACACCGCCCACCAATAAATCAGAATTTAGAAGTAGCCGAGCTGAACGTATCTCAGAGAGTGTTTACTTCTAATGTGCTGCACATTTATACTTTTTAATTAGGAATAGCAGCAGATAACCAAGAACTAATTTGTAGTTCTTATCCATTTCAATCAGAACTATAGTGGTCCAGAAATCTCTATTATTATTATGGTGGTCACCAGAAGATCTCATTATTATTATTTTGGTGGGCAAAGGATCTAATTTTAGCATTTTCAATATGGCAGCCTACATATTTCTCTCAGCGCCAATTCATTACCACTTCTGGTTACATCTTTGTTTTGGGTCAGGGACTTGAAAAGAATGAAATCCCTAAATTAGAATGACGGTCAGGCAGAGAGGTCAGCGCCATACTCCTCTCACCATAAGTTTCCTTCAATGGGGAATACTCAGAGTTCACCCCCTGCCCCCGCACCGCCCAGCTCCAAGCATTGAATGAATACAGCATGCTAAAAATCAGAATCTTTAATATGTACTTATTTACATCCATCATTAATGCTCCCGAGTTAATTGCTATCTGGCTAATTAACAGGACGAGGAAGCAGTTGCTATCTACAGTGGGTAGGCTTTTTATATACATATATATTGCTTTCTTGGCTATTCAGATCTAGAGATAAAAGGAGAACAAGACGAAGAGATGGTCAGAGCAGCATACAGAAAAAGATGGGATAAAAAAAAAAAAAATACGCATAGTAAAAGAAGAGATATCAGAGCCTCAGACAAACTCACCCCACACAGGAAAAGTCCATCAGAGGGCGCCAGAGCCTCCGAAAAACTCCCCACCATACAAGAAGAGCCCATTAGAGGGTGCCAGAGCCTCCGAAAAACTCCCCCCACATCTCATACAGGAAGAGGACCAGTCTCCACTGGCAGATCTATACTGACATTGGTGTTCTTACACCTGATCCAAGCACGTTGTGGAGAAGACTTCTGTATGGGAGGGAGAGGGAGAAAGAAAGAGAGAGAGAGAGAGCGAGAGAGAATGAGAGAGAGAACGAGAGAGAGAACGAGAGAGAACGAGAGAGAGAACGAGAAAGAGCGAGAGAGAGAACGAGAGAGAGAGAGAGAGAGAACGAGAGAGAGAACGAGAAAGAGCGAGAGAGAGAACGAGAGAGAGAGAGAGAGAGAACGAGAGAGAGAGAACGAGAGAGAGAGAGAACGAGAGAGAGAGAGAGAACGAGAGAGAGAACGAGAGAGAGAGAGAGAACGAGAGAGAGAGAGAACGAGAGAGAACGAGAGAGAGAGAGAGAGAACGAGAGAGAGAGAGAACGAGAGACAGAGAGAGAGAGAACGAGAGAGAGAGAGAGAGAGAACGAGAGAGAGAGAGAACGAGAGAGAGAGCGAGAGAGAGAGAGAGAACGAGAGAGAGAGAGAGAACGAGAGAGAGAACGAGAGAGAGAACGAGAGAGAGAGAGAGAACGAGAGAGAGAGAACGAGAGAGAGAACGAGAGAACGAGAGAGAGAACGAGAGAGAGAACGAGAGAGAGAACGAGAGAGAGAACGAGAGAGAGAGAGAGAACGAGAGAGAGAGAGAGAACGAGAGAGAGAACGAGAGAGAGAACGAGAGAGAGAACGAGAGAGAGAACGAGAGAACGAGAGAGAGAGAGAACGAGAGAGAGAGAGAACGAGAGAGAGAACGAGAGAGAGAGAGAGAGAGAGAGAGAGAAAGAGAGAGAACGAGAGAGAGAGAGAGAGAGAGAGAGAGAGAGAGAACGAGAGAGAGAGAGAACGAGAGAGAGAGAGAACGAGAGAGAGAGAGAACGAGAGAGAGAGAGAACGAGAGAGAGAGAGGACGAGAGAGAGAGAGGACGAGAGAGAGAGAGGACGAGAGAGAGAGAGAACGAGAGAGAGAACGAGAGAGAGACAGAACGAGAGAGAGAGAGAACGAGAGAGAGAGAGGACGAGAGAGAGAACGAGAGAGAGAGAGAGAACGAGAGAGAGAGAGAGAGAACGAGAGAGAGAGAACGAGAGAGAGAGAGAGAGAGAGACAGAGAGAGAGAGAGACAGAGAGAGAGAGAGAGAGAGAGAGAGAGACAGAGAGAGAGAGAACGAGAGAGAGAGAGAGAGAGAGAGACAGAGAGAGAGAGAGACAGAGAGAGAGAGAGAGACAGAGAGAGAGAGAGAGAGAGACTGTCATGAGGCTGGCACCCCCCCAGTAGAGGGAAGACACCACCATCTGGTCTACAGCTCAGGTCTACTGCCGAGCTACCATGGTCCCAACCCCCTGAAATCAATGGGAATTTGATCTTCAGCAGCAGTTTGAGGAGATTAAAAAACAATTTCATAATTTACAGTTGGGAAAACAGAATCAGAAATTTTCTGAACACAAAAAGAATTCAGGTAAAATAAAAGTCATAAAATTGTACAGCAGGAGCCGGAGGTCTTCTTCAGTCATGACCTCCATGGCTGGGGAGACCAGGACGTTCTTCAATGAATTAAAGAATGAAATCCTGGGAAGCCCATGATGGGTTCCCCATCTCAGCCACCTATAGAAGGAGTCCATTCATTTACACGTTTTTCCAGCGGCCTCTGCGTTTACGAGGAGTCAAGTAGGAGAATCTCTTTCTCTTGTTGGGAGGAGGGGAGGTTGGAGGGCTCGGCTGTTCCTCAACAACATTCTGCTGCCCACTTTCTTCTTCTTGGCCATTGTGATTTTCCTCCAACTCATAATTCACAGAACAAGGTTCAGATTCTGGTTCAGTCTTTGTAGGATAATATACGGGGTCGATCAGGGCAGATGGAGCAGGTGATGGAGGCTGAGGAGGTATAAGAGGTAAGATGGCTGCCAGGACATTGGTCAAGCGGTCCATGCTCTGCCGCAGTGTGTAGGTCAGATGTCGAATTGCCTCTGCCGTTTCCTGCTGAGCTCGTAGCATGGCTACTGTAGGGTCATAGTGCTGACTGACAGCCCCCGGAGAAAGCAGAGGAGAAGAGGACCCCGGAGGCATCGGTGCTGGAGAAGCCCCCTCCGATGGACCCGGTGAAGGACTTAGCTGGGGTAACTGCACAATGTGGAGCTGAGGTGTTGGGGATGAAGACTGCTTAGGCTGAAGAAGAAGTGGAGGGTCCGGCGGGCAGCAGGGGCCACTCAAGGAATTTTCTGCACTAGAAGAAGCCGGACCTGCTAGATGTAAGTCTGTGGGGGGAAACAGAAGTATGGTCATCAGAATGTGGGGGGCACCAAACCCATTCACATTGCTACAAGTATGGAGGACGAGCTATTCAAATAAAAGACTCTCCTCCTCTCCAATGAGGAGGGAAGGGAGGAGAAGGGGGGAGGGGAGGAGAAGGGGGGAGGGGAGGAGAGGAGGGAAGGGGAGGAAGAGGCCGAGTACAGTACATTTTCCATCAGATGGAAATTTTCTAAAACTGTCAAGCGTTTAACCCCTTCTGCTCTGGTCCTTGTACACCCGATGGAGTACAGCAAGAACGAGCCAGATGATTGGGTGTGGTGCGTGTCCTGCCTGCGGTATGTGATGTCACAGAGGTGGGCGTGGCCTGACACTGCGCTGACGCGTAAACGCACATCTCTTACCGCGGCTGTTAAGGTAAAAACATTCTCACCTTAACCTATTCTCTGTATTAAGGTAAAAAACCTTTTAACAGTGGCTCACCCACGCCCCACCTAAATACTCACCTCACCTGAATCTCGGTCCAGCGCTGTGCACATCTGCAGCAGCTCTTCTCCCCTCCTCCCTGCCCTCACAGGATTAGCCAAGCTGATTGCCCCTGCTGCTGTCAGTCAAAACCTGAGAGTCGGGGGTGGGGCATAGCTGTGCTGTGTCTGAATTGATGCAAACAGCCCGGCTTGGGATCGAGCACATTGGGGGGCACTTGGGGGGGGGGGGGCTCGGAGCCAGGAGCACCTTTGGGGGACCCCCCAGCAGTGGAGGATCAGGGTTGCTCTTTGCAAAACTATTAAATAGCAGGTAAGTATAACATGTTTATTTTAATAAATTATTATTATTTTTTTTTAAGTAAGGCTTTACAATCACTTTAAATCGGTCATCTCCGGCACCGTAACCTCTCTGTCACAGATCAGGAGGCCATAGGAGGGGCTCCAGATCACATAATGGCCAATCAATCTTCTATAGGGTAGGGGGTTAGTGTTGTCTTCTATGAGGTAGCGGGTGTTCTCCATAGGGTTAGGGTCATCTTCTATAGGGTAGGGTTGTCCTTTTTGAGGTAAAGGGTGTTCTCCATAGGGTTAGGATAAGGGTGGTCTTCTATGGGGTAAGGTCTGTTCTCCATAGGGTTAGGGATATAGAGTAAGGGGTTAGATTTAGGGTTGTCTTCTATAGGGTAGGGGGTTAGAATTAGGGTTGTCTTCTACAGGGTTAGGGTTGGGATTAGGGTTCTCTTCTATAGGGTAAGGGGTATTCTCTATAGTGTAAGGGTTAGAGTTGTCTTCTCCCGGGGTAAGGTATTAGGGATATCTTCTATAAGGTAGGGAGTGTCCTCTATAGGGTTAGGAATAAGCTTGTCTTCAATAGGGTAGGGGGTTAGGATTAGGGTTCTCTTATATAGGGTAAGGGATATCCTCCATAGGGTTAGGTTTTTTTTTTAGGGTAAGGTTTTCCCTCCATAGGGTTAGGATTAGGCTTGTGTTCTATAGAGTAAGGTCTGTCCTGCATAGGGTAAGTATTGTTCTCTATAGGGTTGTCTTCTATATGGGTAAGGGGTTAGGGTTGCCTTCTATAAAGTAGGTTAGGACTAGGATTGTCTTATATAGGGTAGGGGGGTTAGAATTGGGACTGTCTTCTATAGACTCAGGTGTTAGGATTAGGGTTGTCAGCTATAGGGTAAGGATTGTCTTCTTAGGGTAGGAGTGTTCTATTCTATAGGGTAGGGGGAAGGGTTGTCTTCTATAGAGTAGGGGTCTAGGATTAGAGTTGTCTTCAATAGGGTAAGGATTGTCTTCTTAGGGTAGGAGTGTTCTATTCTATAGGGTTCGAATTTGAATAGTCATCTATAGGGTAGGGGATATTCTCTATAGTGTAAAGGTTAGGGTTATCTTCTATAGGGTTATGGTGTAAGGGTTGTAGGGCCGAAATAACTAATTGATTAATCGTCAACAAATCTATTATGAAAAGAGTTAACAACGATTAGTTGGCCTGCATACAGAATGCATTATTTGCTTACATATCAGGAAGTACAGCTCCGTACACCATCCACACATACATGTCAGTAAGTGTCTGAGAACTTGTGAATGTGTGAGAAGCATGTTTCATGGGACATGTAGTCCCGGGCAGGAAATGAGTGGTTCTAAAATGCAGAAGTTTTACCTTGTTATAGGGGCACTCTATATACTATAGCTTGCAGGAGGAGCCAGAAGCGTTGGTGGGGGGACCCCAGAAGAGAAGGATCTGGGCTGCTCTGTGCAAAACCATTACACAGAGCAGGTACAGTGCCTTGCGAAAGTATTCGGCCCCCTTGAACTTTTCAACCTTTTGCCACATTTCAGGCTTCAAACATAAAGATATAAAATTGTTATTTTTTGTGAAGAATCACCAACAAGTGGGACACAATTGTGAAGTGGAATAAAATCTATTGGATTTTTGAAACTTTTTAAATAAAAAAATGAAAAGTGGAGCGTGTAAAATGATTGGGCCCCCTTGCGTTAATACTTTGTAGAGCCGCCTTTTGCTGCGATTACAGCTGCAAGTCGCTTGGGGTGTCTCTATCAGTTTTGCACATCGAGAGACTGAAATTCTTGCCCATTCTTCCTTGCAAAACAGCTGGAGCTCAGTGAGGTTGGATGGAGAGCGTTTGTGAACAGCAGTTTTCAGCTCTTTCCACAGATTCTCGATTGGATTCAGGTCTGGACTTTGACTTGGCCATTCTAACACCTGGATACGTTTATTTGTGAACCATTCCTTTGTAGATTTTGCTGTATGTTTGGGATCATTGTCTTGTTGGAAGATAAATCTCCGTCCCAGTTTCAGGTCTTTTGCAGACTCCAACAGGTTTTCATCCAGAATGGTCCTGTATTTGGCTGCATCCATCTTCCCCTCAATTTTAACCCTCTTCCCTGTCCCTGCTGAAGAAAAGCAGGCCCAAACCATGATGCTGCCACCACCATGTGTGACAGTGGGGATGGTGTGTTGAGGGTGATGAGCTGTGTTGCTTTTACGCCAAACATATAGTTTTGCATTGTGGGCAAAAAGTTGGATTTTGGTTTCATGTGACCAGAGCACCTTCTTCCACATGTTTGGTGTGTCTCCCAGGTGGCTTGTGGCAAACTTTAGACGAGACTTTTTATGGATATCTTTGAGAAATGGCTTTCTTCTTGCCACTCTTCCATAAAGGGCAGATTTGTGCAGTGTACGACTGATTGTTGTCCTATGGACAGACTCTCCCACCTCAGCTGTAGTTCTCTGCAGTTCATCCAGAGTGATCATGGGCCTCTTGGCTGCATCTCTGATCAGTCTTCTCCTTGTCTGAGCTGAAAGTTTAGAGGGACGGCCAGGTCTTGGTAGATTTGCAGTGGTCTGATACTCCTTCCATTTCAAAATGATCGCTTGCACAGTGCTCCTTGGGATGTTTAAAGCTTGGGAAATCTTTTTGTATCCAAATCCGGCTTTAAACTTCTCCACAACAGTATTACGGACCTGCCTGGTGTGTTCCTTGGTCTTCATGATGCTCTCTGCGCTTTCAACAGAACCCTGAGACTATCACAGAGCAGGTGCATTTATACAGAGACTTGATTACACACAGGTGGATTCTATTTATCACCATCAGTCATTTAGGACAACATTGGATCATTCAGAGATCCTCGCTGAACTTCTGGAGTAAGTTTGCTGCACTGAAAGTAAAGGGGCCGAATAATTTTGCACGCACCACTTTTCAGTTTTTTATTTGCTAAAAAAGTTTAAAAAATCCAATAGATTTCATTCCACTTCACAATTGTGTCCCACTTGTTGGTGATTCTTCACAAAAAATTACAATTTTATATCTTTATGTTTGAAGCCTGAAATGTGGCAAAAGATTGAAAAGTTCAAGGGGGCCGAATACTTTCGCAAGGCACTGTAAGTATAACAGGTTTGTTGCTTAAAGCGGGAGTCCGCCGGGACTCCGCGTTTTTTTTTTTTTTTTTTTAAAGTCAGCAGCTACAAATACTGCAGCTGCTGACTTTTAAAATAGTGACACTTACCTGTCCAGCGCGCCCGCGATGTCGGCACCCGAAGCCAATCTCTAGATCGACACTCGAGTGCTGCCGCCGCCATCTTGGGTATGGGAATCAGGAAGTGGAGCCTTTCGGCTTCATTTCCCGGTTCCCTACTGCGCATGCGCGAGTCGCGCTGCGCAATGAGGACGGTCCCCGCTGCCTCTGGGATCTGTGTGTTTCCCAGCAGGCAGCGGGGCACTTGCGGAAGGGGGCGGGCACTTGCGGAAAGGGGCGTAATGTACACCCCTTTCCGCAGAGAGCTAGCCCGGAAGTGGGTGCAGTTACCTGGATTATCCAAGTAACTGCACCCCCCTCCCCCCTGAAAGGTGCCAATTGTGGCGCCGGAGGGGGGGAGGAATCCGATGAGCGGAAGGTCCATTTTAGGGTGGACCTCCGCTTTAAAGAAAAAAACACTGTAAAGACTGTGTGCATATGACCCCAGAGGAGGCGACAGACTGGAGGAGATCTAAGGCACTACTATTAGATATAAAGTAAACGTTCGCCAGTATTGTGCGTTGTATATAAAATGATCAGAGCCGTTAAAAAACGTTTCGGCTTTTACTACATCTCCCTTCCCCCTTCATGTCTGACTCCGAGTTCTAATGCCCATATATCCTACTTCTGGGTGTATTTATCATTATATGATATCATATATATTATTACTTTCACTGTATACATGAAGCCCTTATAGCAGTGATACCCCTATGATGATAAAAGCATGCTGCTGCTGCTACTAAAGGTCTGAGGCCCGGGTCACACCGATGCGTTTTTTGCAGAAACGCACCGCAGTTCATAGAACATGGCTTCCTATGGGACACGGTCACATCGGTGCTTTTTTCAGCCGCTGTGTATTGGGAAACGTCAGGGACTTTTTCCAGTGCAAAATTGCTTTTCTTAGTTCAATAGACGTCAATGAAGAAGCTGCAGAAACGCGTCAGCAGTCGTTACCACAATTTGTGTTTTTCAACCTGCCCAAAAAAGCATAATGAATGCACAATGCCGCAAAAATCGCAGAAACAGATCAAGAGCAGATTGTATAGGTGTGACCCGGGCCTTATGCTGGCCATACACGGATCAATTTTCAGACGAGAAAATTCATTACCAGAAATCTTTGTAAATTCAGCCGACTAATCGATTATGAAAATAATCATTAGTTGCAGCCCTAAAGGGTGGTCTTCTATAGGGTAGGGGGTTAGGCTATAGGGTAGGGTGTGAGAATTAGGGTTCTCTTCTATAGGGTAAGGGCTGTCCTCCATATGGTTAGGATTAGGCTGGTCTGGTCTTCTGTAGGGTAACGTTTGCCCTCCGTAAGGTTAGGTATGTTTTCTATAGTGTGTGGTGTGTGTGTGGGGGTAGGGTTGTCTTCTATAGGGGAAGGGTTAGGGCTGCCCTCTATAGAACAAGATCTGCTCTCCGTAAGGTTAGGGATGTTTTCTATAGGGTGTGGGGTGCCTTCTATAGGGGAAGGGCAAGGGCTGCCCTCTATAGGGTAAGGGGTGTCCTCCATCAGGTTAGGGTTGTATTCTATAGGGGTTAAGGTGGTATGTTGTAGGGGGGTCAGGGTTGCATTCTATAGGGTAGAGGTTCCTCCATGGGGTTAGTGTTTTATTCTATAGGGGTAGAGGGTCAGGGTTGTATTCTATAGGGATATGGGGTGTCCTCCATAGGGTAGGGAGTTAGAATTAGTGTAGTCTTCTATAGGGTAGGGAGTGCTCTCCATAGGGTTAGGGTTGTATTCTATAGGGTAGGATTGTATTCTATAGGGTAGGAGTTGGGGTTGTGTTCTATAGGGTAAATGTTAGGATTAGGGTTGTCTTCTATAGGGTAAGGTCTGTCCTCTCAGGGTTAGGGATGTCTTCTATAAAAGGTAGGGGGTGTTCTCCATAGCGTTGTCTTCTGTAGGGTAGGGGGGATAGGATTAGGGCTGCCTTCTATAGGGTGAAGGGTGGGGGTTAGGATTAGGGTTGACTTCTAAGAGGGGGGGGGGGTAGGATTAGGGTTGTCTTCTATTGGGGTAGGTCTGTCCTCTATAGGGTAGGGGGTGTCCTCCATAAGGTTAGGGTTGTCTTATATAGGGTAAGGGGTGTTGTCCATAGGATAGCGGTTTCCTCCATACAGTACCCGACCACAACACCATCTGCCTGGAGTTTGCACGTTCTCCCTGCGCCTGCGTGGGTTTCCTCCCACACTACAAAGTAGGGATGCACCGAATGGGTTTTTTGGTGCCGAAACCGATACCGAAAATGAAAAATACACTAGGCCGAAAACCGAAACCGATACCGAAAATGACTGTTTTAAAAAAATATTTTTATACAGGAGGTGGTCAGAGACTGGGGACATGATACAGGAGGTGGTCAGAGACTGCATGCATGGTACAGGAGGTGGTCAGAGACTGGGGACATGGTACAGGAGGTGGTCAGAGACTGCATGCATGGTACAGGAGGTGGTCAGAGACTGGGGACATGGTACAGGAGGTGGTCAGAGACTGGGGACACGGTACAGGAGGTGGTCAGAGACTGGGGACACGGTTCAGGAGGTGGTCAGAGACTGGGGACATGGTACAGGAGATGGTCAGAGACTGGGGACATGGTACAGGAGATGGTCAGAGACTGGGGACATGGTACAGGAGGTGGTCAGAGACTGGGGACACGGTTCAGGAGGTGGTCAGAGACTGGGGACATGGTACAGGAGATGGTCAGAGACTGGGGACATGGTACAGGAGATGGTCAGAGACTGGGGACATGGTACAGGAGATGGTCAGAGACTGGGGACATGGTACAGGAGGTGGTCAGAGACTGGGGACACGGTACAGGAGGTGGTCAGAGACTGGGGACATGGTACAGGAGGTGGTCAGAGACTGGGGACATGGTACAGGAGGTGGTCAGAGACTGGGGACACGGTACAGGAGATGGTCAGAGACTGGGGACACGGTACAGGAGATGGTCAGAGACTGGGGACACGGTACAGGAGATGGTCAGAGACTGGGTACACGGTTCAGGAGGTGGTCAGAGACTGGCGACATGGTACAGGAGATGGTCAGAGACTGGGGACATGGTACAGGAGATGGTCAGAGACTGGGGACACGGTTCAGGAGGTGGTCAGAGACTGGCGACATGGTACAGGAGATGGTCAGAGACTGGGGACATGGTACAGGAGGTGGTCAGAGACTGGGGACACGGTTCAGGAGGTGGTCAGAGACTGGCGACATGGTACAGGAGGTGGTCAGAGACTGGGGACACGGTACAGGAGATGGTCAGAGACTGGGGACATGGTACAGGAGATGGTCAGAGACTGGGGACACGGTACAGGAGGTGGTCAGAGACTGGGGACACGGTACAGGAGATGGTCAGAGACTGGGGACACGGTACAGGAGGTGGTCAGAGACTGGGGACACGGTACAGGAGATGGTCAGAGACTGGGGACATGGTACAGGAGATGGTCAGAGAACGTGGTACAGGAGGCATCCCCCATTGCAGGCCAGTGTCCCCCATTGCAGCCAGTGTGCCAGTGCCCCATTGCAGCCAGTGTGCCAGTGCCCCATTGCAGCCAGTGTGCCAGTGTCCCATTGCAGCCAGTGTGCCTGTGCCCCATTGCAGCCAGTGTGCCAGTGCCCCATTGCAGCCAGTGTGCCAGTGCCCCATTGCAGCCAGTGTGCCAGTGCCCCATTGCAGCCAGTCCCCCATTGCAGCCAGTCCCCCATTGCAGCCAGTCCCCCTTTGCAGCCAGTCCCCCTTTGCAGCCAGTCCCCCTTTGCAGCCAGTGTGTCCCCCTTTGCAGCCAGTGTGTCCCCCTTTGCAGCCAGTGTGTCCCCCTTTGCAGCCAGTGTGTCCCCCTTTGCAGCCAGTGTGTCCCCCTTTGCAGCCAGTGTGTCCCCCTTTGCAGCCAGTGTGTCCCCCTTTGCAGCCAAGTGTGTGTCCCATTGCAGCCAAGTGTGTGTCCCATTGCAGCCAGACAGCCAAGTGTGTATTGCAGCCAAGTGTGTGTCCCATTGCAGCCAGCCTGTGCAGGGAAGAGAGCCGCCTCCGCCGCCTGTTTGATCACAGCGCCGGGAACATCACAGCTTTCATTTCAATAGCTGCGTGTTCCCGGCCGCGCGCCATCACACGCAGCCCCTCCCCCTTGTCCGGGCACTTTGATAGACAGATCATCCGTCCAATCCTGCGGATGATCTGTCTATCAAAGTGCCCGGACAAGGGGGAGGGGCTGCGTGTGACGGCGCGCGGCCGGGAACACGCAGCTATTGAAATGAAAGCTGTGATGTTCCCGGCGCTGTGATCAAACAGGCGGCGGAGGTGGCTCTCCTGCGCTATACACCCCCCATGATGGGCGTCACCAGGGGCGGGGGCGGAGCCCCGCCCCCACCCAGGCCACGCCCCATTTTCGGCTCCATTATCGGCCGTTTTTCTCTTTCGGCAAAATGCCGAAAAGGGCATTTTCGGCCGATATGTTTCGGCGGCCGAAATTTCGGTGCATCACTACTACAAAGACATGCTGGGAGATTAATTAGATCCCGTCAAAAAATTGGCCAAATATGTGTATGTTGTATGTGTTTGTATGTTTGTAAGCATGTCTGGTCCCTATGGGGCAAAAGGACTGTGCTATACCACAGATGGACACTGGCGGCAAAAGGCATAGTCCATTCAGTAGGGGTTAGGGTGGTCTTCTATAGGGTTAGGGGTTTCTTACATAGGGTAGTCTTCTATAGGACTTTCCTCCATAGGGTTAGGGTTGTCTTGTATAGGGCACAGAGTGTCCTCCAAAGGGTAGGGGTTAGGGTTGTCTTCTATGGGGGGTATGGGTGTCCTCAATAGGGTTCAGGTTTTATTCTATACTGGTTTCCTCCATAGGGTTAGGGCTGTCTTCTATAGGGGTTTTCTCCATAGGGTAGGGGTTAAGATTGTCTTCTATAGTGGTTTCCTCCATGGGGTAGTCTTCTATAGGGGTTTCCTCCATGGGGGTTAGGGTTGCCTTCTATAGGGGTTTCCTCCATAGGGTTGTCTTCCATAGGGGTTTCCTCCATAGGGTTGTCTTCTATAGGGTAAGGGGTGTGCTCCAAAGGGTAGGGATGCCTTCTATTGGGGTTTCCTCCATACGGTTGTCTTCTATAGGGGGTTCCTACATAGGGTAGGGGTTAGGGTTGTCTTCTATAGGGGTATGGGGGTTAGGGTTGTCTTATACAGGGGTATCCTCCATAGGGTTAGGGTTTTCTTCTATAGGGGTATCCTCCATAGGGTTGTCTTCTATAGGGGTTTCCTCCATAGGGTAGTCTTCTGTAGGGGGTTCCTACATAGGGTAGGGTTAGGGTTCTCTTCTATAGGGGTTTCATCCATAGGTTGTCTTCTATAGGGGGTTTGATCCATAGGGTAGTCTTCTATAGGGGTAGGGGTTGTCTTCTATAGGGGTTTTCTCCATAGGGTAGGGGTTATGGTTGTCTTCTATGGGGGTTTCGTCCATAGGGTAGTCTTCTATAGGGGTAGGGATTAGGGTTGTCTTCTATTGGGGTTTCTGCCATGGGGTAGTCTTCTATAGGGGTAGGGGTTAGGGATGTCTTCTATAGGGGTTTCCTCCATAGGGTAGTCTTCTATAGGGGTTAGGGTTGTCTTCTATGGGGGTTTCCTCCATAGGGTAGGGGTTAGGGTCGTCTTTTATGGGGGGTTTCCTCCATAGGGTAGTCTTCTATAGGGGTTAGGGTTGTCTTCTATAGGGGTTTCCTCCATAGGGTAGTCGTCTATAGGGGTAGGGGTTTTCTTCTATGGGGGTTTCATCCATAGGGTAGTCTTCTATAGGGGTAGGGGTTGTCTTCTATAGGTGTTTTCTCCATACGGTTGTCTTCTATAGGGGTAGGGGTTATTGTTGTCCTCCATGGGGTAGTCTTCTGTAGGGGTTAGGGTTTTCTTCTATGGGGGTTTCCTCCATAGGGTAGGGGTTAAGGCTGTCTTCTATAGGGGTTTCCTCCATAGGGTAGTCTTCTATGGGGGTATGGTTGTCTTCTATAGGGGTTTCCTCCATACGGTAGGGGTTAGGGTTGTCTTTTATGGGGGTTTCCTCCATAGGGTAGTCTTCTATAGGGGTAAGGGTTAGGGTTGTCTTCTATGGGGGTTTCCTCCATAGGGTAGGGGTTGTCTTCTATGGGGGTTTCCTCCATAGGGTAGGGGTTAGGGTTGTCTTCTATGGGGGTTTCCTCCATAGGATAGTGTTCTATAGGGGTTAGGGTTGTCTTCTATCGGGGTTTTGCTCCATAGGGTAGGGGTTAGGGTTGTCTTCTATTGGGGTTTCCTCCATAGGGTTGTCTCCTATAGGGGTTAGGGTTTTCATTTATGGGGGTTTCCTCCATAGGGTAGGGGTTAGGGTTGTCTTCTATGGGGGTTTCCTCCATAGGGTAGTCTTCTATAGGGGTAGGGGTTAGGGTTGTCTTCTATAGGGGTTTCCTCAATAGGGTAGGGGTTAGGGTTGTCTTCTATAGGGGTTTCCGCCATAGGGTAGGGGTTAGGGTTGTCTTCTATAGGGGTTTCCGCCATAGGGTAGGGGTTGTCTTCTATGGGGGTTTTCTCCATAGGGTAGTCTTCTAGGGGTAGGGGTTGTCTTCTATAGGGGTTTCCTCCATAGGGTAGTCTTCTATAGGGGTAGGGGTTAAGGTGGTCTTCTATAGGGGTTTCCTCCATAGGGTAGTCTTCTATAGGGGTAGGGGTTAGGGTTGTCTTCTATGGGGGTTTCCTCCATAGGGTAGTCTTCTATAGGGGTAGGGGTTAGGGTTGTCTTCTATTGGGGTTTCCTCCATAGGGTTGTCTTCTATAGGGGTAGGGGTTAGGGTTGTCTTCTATGGGGGTTTCCTCCATAGGGTTGTCTTCTATAGGGGTTAGCTGGTCCCATTACAAATTACCCTAAAATTAAGTTTTTGGTACAAAGCACATTGATGGTTTTTTGTACATTTTCTTTTTTTATATGACAATAAAATGAAAGTGAAATAACAAATGAGATATGAAGTCGGTATCACACCCAAAGACAAACATTTCTTATATCGCAGCTTACCAATTCTTAGATGTGATGGCTGCATTAGTGTTCTTTTTTGGGCTTTCTTTTCCTTCTTTTCACCTGGTGATCCTGCCAGTAAGTCTGTTGTTTTTCAACTTCCTCTACTAAATCAAGCTGTCCAGACAAAGTGGCAGTTAGAGGGATGAGACAAACCATTTCCCACTGACAGGGGTGCTTACAATGATCAGCTTTTGTTTATTCATGTAAAACCTTTATTCTAAAAAGGAAGAAAACTGTTCCCGGAACGGATTATAAAGTGTGAGCTGGAGTTTGGTTTCAATTTGTTAGTGTATCTAAATCTACTAGTCTATCTAACTCTCCCCTCCCCCCCAGACTGACAATGCTGTGCCCCTTCATCCAAAGTAGGGACCATCTAATACAGGAGCTGCGTTACTGGCCAGATCAGCAGGAGAAAAAAAAAAGGAGGGGAAAACGAATGCAGTCGCCACACCTGATGACTGGTAAGCTGCAGCACATGACATTTCTGGGTTTATAGCAGAACTCCGGGATGCTCGTTGTTTCTATCAGAGGGGACTGTCACCCCGATTCCCCCCGTCCTGCCCGTCTTTGGTCACATGGAGGGAGGAGGCCTGAACGGGGTATTATTCCTGCAACCCCGCCCCCTCCCCCCCTTATACTTACCAGCAGCGCTGCTCTCTCTCTCTCCTCACTGGCTCAGAGGCAGCAGTTGCAACCATTGGCTCTTGCTGCTGTTAATCACAGCCAGTGAGGAGGGAGTGGGAGGCGGGGCTTAGCCAACACGGTTTGTCAATGGAGACGCAGAGTGCGGCTTGGAAGCCAGCCGGCATGAGTACCCCCATAGCAAATGGTGGGGGGGAGGAGCCAAAAGAGGGGGGTGGAGGCGCTCTGTGCAAAATCATCACAGAGCCGCTAAAACATCTGTTAATGTTTACCTCCACAATGACTAGACCCCCTCCCCCGTGCACACCGCTGCAACTTGTCATACCATTGGACGCTTCCAAATCACATGACAAGTCGCACCCCACTGCCGGCAATGGAACCATTCATGTCCCGTCTGACCGTTTCCCCTCCGGCCGTATCCTCGCCGCGTATATCCGCCACCCAGATCCCCTCCGCCCGTATCCTCGCTGCGTATATCCGCCACCCAGATCCCCTCCGGCCGTATCCTCGCTGCGTATATCCACCACCCAGATCCCCTCCGCCCGTATCCTCGCTGCGTATATCCGCCACCCAGATCCGCTCCGGCCGTATCCTCGCTGCGTATATCCGCCACCCAGATCCCCTCCGCCCGTATCCTCGCTGCGTATATCCGCCACCCAGATCCCCTCCGCCCGTATCCTCGCTGCGTATATCCGCCACCCAGATCCCCTCCGGCCGTATCCTCGCTGCGTATATCCACCACCCAGATCCCCTCCGCCCGTATCCTCGCTGCGTATATCCGCCACCCAGATCCGCTCCGGCCGTATCCTCGCCGCGTATATCCACCACCCAGATCCCCTCCGCCCGTATCCTCGCCGCGTATATCCCCCACCCAGATCCCCTCCGCCCGTATCCTCGCTGCGTATATCCGCCACCCAGATCCGCTCCGGCCGTATCCTCGCCGCGTATATCCACCACCCAGATCCCCTCCGCCCGTATCCTCGCCGCGTATATCCCCCACCCAGATCCCCTCCGCCCATATCTCCACTGGCCGTTTTCCCGACGCCTGTATCCCCGCCGCGTATATCCACCACCCGTAATCCCCTCTGCCCCGTCGCCCGTTTCCCCACCTGCTGTTTTCCCGCCGCCCGTATCCCCTCCGTGTATATCCGCCACCCGTATCCCAGCCACGTATATCCGCCACCCGTATCACCGCGCCACGTATATCCGCCACTCGTATCCCCGCCGTGTATATCCGCCGCCCGTATCCTCGCCGCATATAAGCGCCACCAGTATCCCCTCTGCACATATCCCCACTAGCCCTTTTCCCGCCGCCCGTATCCCCGCCGCGTATATCCACCACCCGTATCCCCTCTACCCCGTCGCCCGTTTCCCCACCGGCCATTTTCCCGCCGCCCGTATCCCCTCCGTGTATATCCGCCACCCGTATCCCAGCCACGTATATCCGCCACCCGTATCCCAGCCACGTATATCCGCCACCCGTATCTCCGTCACGTATATAGGCCACCCGTATCCCCGCCACGTATATACGCCACCCGTATCCCCACCACCCGTATTCCAGCCATGTATATCTGCCACCCGTATCCCCGCGCCACGTATATACGCCACTCGTATCCCCGCCGTGTATATCCGCCACCCTTATGTCCTCCGCCCGTATTCTCGCCGTGTATAAGTGCCACCAGTATCCCCTCCGCACATATCCCCACTGGCCGTTTTCCCGACGCCCGTATGCCCGCCGCGTATATCCACCACCCGTATCCTCGCCGTGTATATCCACCACCCAGATCCCCTCCGCCCATATCTCCACTGGCCGTTTCCCCGAAGCCTGTATCCCCGCCGCGTATATATCCACCACCCGTAATCCCCTCTGCCCCGTCGCCCGTTTCCCCACCGGCCGTTTTCCCGCCGCCCGTATCCCCTCCGTATATATCCGCCACCCGTATCCCAGCCACGTATATCCGCCACCCGTATCCTACCACGTATATCCGCCACCCGTATCCCAGCCACGTATATCCGCCACCCGTATCCCCGCCGTGTATATCCGCCACCCATATGCCCTCCGCCCGTATCCGCGCCGCATATAAGCGCCACCAGTATCCCAGCCACGTATATCCGCCACCCGTATCCCAGCCACGTATATCCGCCACCCGTATCTACGCCACGTATATCTGCCACCCGTATCCCCGCCACGTATATACGCCACCCGTATCCCCGCCACGTATATACGCCACCTGTGTCCCCGCGCCACGTATATACGCCACTCGTATCCCCGCGCCACGTATATACACCACTCGTATCCCCGCCGTGTATATCCGCCACCCGTATTCTCGCCGTGTATAAGCGCCACCAGTATCCCCTCCGCACATATCCCCACTGGCCGTTTTCCCGACGCCCGTATGCCCGCCGTGTATATCCACCACCCGTATCCCCTCCGCCCATATCCTCGCCGTGTATATCCGCCACCCAGATTCCATCCGCCCATATCTCCACTGGCCGTTTTCCCGACGCCTGTATCCCCGCCGCGTATATCCACCACCCGTATCCCCTCTGCCCCGTCGCCCGTTTCCCCACCGCCCGTTTTCCCTACGTGTATATCCGCCACCCGTATCCCCGCCACGTATATCCGCCACCTGTATCTCCGCCACGTATATATCCGCCACC
Source organism: Lithobates pipiens (assembly GCF_037356315.1). Lineage (NCBI taxonomy): Eukaryota > Metazoa > Chordata > Amphibia > Anura > Ranidae > Lithobates > Lithobates pipiens. The sequence continues at coordinate 283,205,273 of NW_027507790.1, forward strand.
CGTATCCCCGCGCCACGTATATATCCACCACTCGTATCCCCGCGCCACGTATATCCGCCACTCGTATCCCCGCCGTGTATATCCGCCACCCGTATGCCCTCTGCCCGTATCCTCGCCGCGTATAAGCGCCACCAGTATCCCCTCCGCACATATCCCCACTGGCCGTTTTCCCAACGCGTATATCCACCACCCGTATCCCCTCTGCCCCGTCGCCCGTTTCCCCACCAGCCATTTTCCCGCCGCCCGTATCCCCTCCATGTATATTCGCCACCCATATCCCAGCCACGTATATCCGCCACCCGTATCCCAGCCACGTATATCCGCCACCCGTATCCCCGCCACGTATATCCGCCACCCGTATCCCCGCCACGTATATCCGCCACCCGTATCTCCGCCACGTATATCCACCACCCGTATCTCCGCCACGTATATCCGCCACCCGTATCCCCTCCGCACATATCCCCACTGGCTGTTTTCCCGACGCCCGTATCCCCTCTGCCCCGTGGCCCGTTTCCCCACCGGCCATTTTCCCGCCGCCCGTATCCCCTCCGTGTATATCCGCCACCCGTATCCCAGCCAGTGTATCCCCGCCACACGTATCCCCGCCACCTGTATTCCCGCCATGTATATCCGCCACCCGTATCCCAGCCACGTATATCCGCCACCCGTATCCCAGCCACGTATATCCGCCACCCGTATCCCAGCCACGTATATCCGCCACCCGTATCCCCGCGCCACGTATATACGCCACTCGTATCCCCACGCCACGTATATACGCCACTCGTATCCCCGCCGTGTATATCCGCCACCCGTATGCCCTCCGCCCGTATCCTTGCCGCGTATAAGCGCCACCAGTATCCCCTCCGCACATATCCCCACTGGCCGTTTTCCCGACGCCCGTATCCCCGCCATGTATATCCACCACCCGTATCCCTTCTGCCCCGTCGCCCGTTTCCCCACCGGCCGTTTTCCCGCCGCCCGTATCCCAGCCACGTATATCCGCCACCCGTATCCCAGCCACGTATATCCGCCACCCGTATTCCAGCCACGTATATCCCCGCCACGCATATCCACCACCCGTATCCCGCCACGTATATCCGCCACCCGTATACCCGATCCACGTATATCCCCGCTCCACGTATATCCGCCACCCGTATCCCCGCTCCACGTATATCCGCCACCCGTATCCCCCCTCCACGTATATCCGCCACCCGTATCCCCGCTCCACGTATATCCGCCACCCGTATCCCCGCCGCATATATCCGCCACCCGTATCCCCGCCGTGTATATCCGCCACCCGTATCCCCGCCGCGTATATCCGCCACCCGTATCCCCGCCGTGTAAAAATCTCTCCGAAGTGGGGAAGGATACCGCTCCCCCATGAAAGGAGTGTGACACCGGAGGGGGAGGAGTCAGATTTAAATGAAGTCACAATCTGCAATGAAATCGATCTTTCAGAATCCGTATTCATGATGGAAGGACGGCACCGCTATCGAACCAACCGCCGAGGGCTCGGGAAATAAAAGGAACTCCGCTTATGACATCATAGGGACAGGAAGTGAAGGGAAGTCTCCCTGATGGGACACAGAGGACAGGAAGTGAAGGGAAGTCTCCCCGATGGGACACAGAGAGGACAGGAAGTGAAGGGAAGTCTCCCCGATGGGACACAGAGAGGACAGGAAGTGAAGGGAAGTCTCCCCGATGGGACACAGAGAGGACAGGAAGTGAAGGGAAGTCTCCCCGATGGGACACAGAGAGGACAGGAAGTGAAGGGAAGTCTCCCCGATGGGACACAGAGAGGACAGGAAGTGAAGGGAAGTCTCCCCGATGGGACACAGAGAGGACAGGAATTGAAGGTTCCCTTCTGCACACTGACCACAGGGGGGCGCCAGAATGCTTTATTTTCAATAAATACAAAGTGTTTCTATTACTGGACTAGCAGGAAGATTGTGCCATCGCCTCTCCACCTCATCCAATCAGAGAACGCCTTGTATTCACTGAAGAGAATCCAAGGTGATCTATAAATGGTGGCAGTGCTGAGTGAGCGCCCCCCTGTGGTCGGTGTGCAGAGGGGAACCCAATCACCCCCCTCGGATATGAGATACACAAACATTCATCGTGCCAGGCTGGACCAGCACACCCGGACTTCACCTTTAAATAGAAGCCATGTTATTGGTTGGTAGAGAATCGTCTATCCTGGGTATAAAATACATGACAGGCCATTCGCTGGTCACCACCTACCACCCCTCCCCCTCCATCGGAGGAAATTCCAGGATCTGATCGCTCAATGTGCGAGGTAGGTCACTTATCTGTCACTAATGGGGGGAAGGAAGGACCCCAATTCAGGGCCACTCATCATTACTAACCCAACAAGGAAGAGCACTTACCCACAGACCTCGTCCCTGGAATATAGGCCTCATGGCCAGGTACCACGCCCGGACCCAGGATGGCGAATATCGTCTCCTCTTCTGCTGTAAGGACCTCCTCCGCGGTGCCATTCTGTGTGGAGTGAGGAACCCGTGCCAGCTTCTCTTTGGTCCGCCTCTTGAAATCATTCCAACGTTTCTGAACTTCCTGAGCGGTGCGTTTCCAGTTGGTTATGGCGTTAATTTTGGCGGCGATGCCCTCCCACACGCGGCGTCTCTCTGCCACGCTCAGCCGACGAGCCTGTGCACCATACAACATGGAGTAATGGGCGCGCACTTCTCGGATAAGGATCTGATTTTCCTCATAGGAAAAGCGGGGCTTCCGGAGGCGGGTCACCTCTTCTGTGTCGCCAGACATGGCGAGGGCATTCACGATGGCCTCCAGGGTTCTGGCTGAATAACCACAGAGCATTGGATGAGGAAGACATGGAAAACCACCCAAAATACCCGATTCACAACCTCCGACACCATACACACCACTTCTCCATGTGGGATCCACCATGGGACACTCCTCACCACTTCTCCATGTGGGATCCACCATGGGACACTCCTCACCACTTCTCCATGTGGGATCCACCATGGGACACTCCTCACCACTTCTCCATGTGGGATCCACCATGGGACACTCCTCACCACTTCTCCATGTGGGATCCACCATGGGACACTCCTCACCACTTCTCCATGTGGGATCCACCATGGGACACTCCTCACCACTTCTCCATGTGGGATCCACCATGGGACACTCCTCACCACTTCTCCATGTGGGATCCACCATGGGACACTCCTCACCACTTCTCCATGTGGGATCCACCATGGGACACTCCTCACCACTTCTCCATGTGGGATCCCCCATGGGACACTCCTCACCACTTCTCCATGTGGGATCCACCATGAGACACTCCTCACCACTTCTCCATGTGGGATCCACCATGGGACACTCCTCACCACTTCTCCATGTGGGATCCCCCATGGGACACTCCTCACCACTTCTCCATGTGGGATCCACCATGGGACACTCCTCACCACTTCTCCATGTGGGATCCACCATGGGACACTCCTCACCACTTCTCCATGTGGGATCCACCATGGGACACTCCTCACCACTTCTCCATGTGGGATCCACCATGGGACACTCCTCACCACTTCTCCATGTGGGATCCACCATGGGACACTCCTCACCACTTCTCCATGTGGGATCCACCATGGGACACTCCTCACCACTTCTCCATGTGGGATCCACCATGGGACACTCCTCACCACTTCTCCATGTGGGATCCACCATGGGACACTCCTCACCACTTCTCCATGTGGGATCCACCATGGGACACTCCTCACCACTTCTCCATGTGGGATCCACCATGGGACACTCCTCACCACTTCTCCATGTGGGATCCCCCATGGGACACTCCTCACCACTTCTCCATGTGGGATCCACCATGGGACACTCCTCACCACTTCTCCATGTGGGATCCACCATGGGACACTCCTCACCACTTCTCCATGTGGGATCCACCATGGGACACTCCTCACCACTTCTCCATGTGGGATCCACCATGGGACACTCCTCACCACTTCTCCATGTGGGATCCACCATGGGACACTCCTCACCACTTTTTCATGTGGGATCCATCATGGGACACTCCTCACCACTTCTCCATGTGGGATCCACCATGGGACACTCCTCACCACATCTCCATATACAACCCACCATGGGACACTCCTCACCACTTCTCCATATACGACCCACCACGGGACACTCCTCACCACATCTCCATATACAATCCACCATGAGACACTCCTTACCACATCTCCATATACAATCCACCATGAGACACTCCTCACCACTTCTCCATATACGACCCACTACGGGACACTCCTCACCACTTCTCCATATACAATCCACCATGAGACACTCCTCACCACATCTCCATGTGGGATCCACCATGGGACACTCCTCACCACTTCTCCATGTGGGATCCCCCATGGGACACTCCTCACCACTTTTTCATGTGGGATCCACCATGGGACACTCCTCACCACTTCTCCATGTGGGATCCACCATGGGACACTCCTCACCACTTCTCCATGTGGAATCCACCATGGGACACTCCTCACCACTTCTCCATGTGGGATCCACCATGGGACACTCCTCACCACTTCTCCATGTGGGATCCACCATGGGACACTCCTCACCACTTCTCCATGTGGGATCCACCATGGGACACTCCTCACCACTTCTCCATGTGGGATCCACCATGGGACACTCCTCACCACTTCTCCATGTGGGATCCACCATGGGACACTCCTCACCACTTCTCCATGTGGGATCCACCATGGGACACTCCTCACCACTTCTCCATGTGGGATCCACCATGGGACACTCCTCACCACTTCTCCATGTGGGATCCACCATGGGACACTCCTCACCACTTCTCCATGTGGGATCCACCATGGGACACTCCTCACCACTTCTCCATGTGGGATCCCCCATGGGACACTCCTCACCACTTCTCCATGTGGGATCCACCATGGGACACTCCTCACCACTTCTCCATGTGGGATCCACCATGGGACACTCCTCACCACTTCTCCATGTGGGATCCACCATGGGACACTCCTCACCACTTTTTCATGTGGGATCCATCATGGGACACTCCTCACCACTTCTCCATGTGGGATCCACCATGGGACACTCCTCACCACATCTCCATATACAACCCACCATGGGACACTCCTCACCACTTCTCCATATACGACCCACCACGGGACACTCCTCACCACATCTCCATATACAATCCACCATGAGACACTCCTTACCACATCTCCATATACAATCCACCATGAGACACTCCTCACCACTTCTCCATATACGACCCACTACGGGACACTCCTCACCACTTCTCCATATACAATCCACCATGAGACACTCCTCACCACATCTCCATGTGGGATCCACCATGGGACACTCCTCACCACTTCTCCATGTGGGATCCCCCATGGGACACTCCTCACCACTTTTTCATGTGGGATCCACCATGGGACACTCCTCACCACTTCTCCATGTGGGATCCACCATGGGACACTCCTCACCACTTCTCCATGTGGGATCCACCATGGGACACTCCTCACCACTTCTCCATGTGGGATCCACCATGGGACACTCCTCACCACTTCTCCATGTGGGATCCACCATGGGACACTCCTCACCACTTCTCCATGTGGGATCCACCATGGGACACTCCTCACCACTTCTCCATGTGGGATCCCCCATGGGACACTCCTCACCACTTCTCCATGTGGGATCCCCCATGGGACACTCCTCACCACTTCTCCATGTGGGATCCACCATGGGACACTCCTCACCACTTCTCCATGTGGGATCCACCATGGGACACTCCTCACCACTTCTCCATGTGGGATCCACCATGGGACACTCCTCACCACTTCTCCATGTGGGATCCACCATGGGACACTCCTCACCACTTCTCCATGTGGGATCCACCATGGGACACTCCTCACCACTTCTCCATGTGGGATCCCCCATGGGACACTCCTCACCACTTCTCCATGTGGGATCCACCATGGGACACTCCTCACCACTTCTCCATGTGGGATCCACCATGGGACACTCCTCACCACTTCTCCATGTGGGATCCACCATGGGACACTCCTCACCACTTCTCCATGTGGGATCCACCATGGGACACTCCTCACCACTTCTCCATGTGGGATCCACCATGGGACACTCCTCACCACATCTCCATATACAACCCACCATGGGACACTCCTCACCACATCTCCATATACAACCCACCATGGGACACTCCTCACCACTTCTCCATATACGACCCCCCACGGGACACTCCTCACCACTTCTCCATGTGGGATCCACCATGGGACACTCCTCACCACTTCTCCATATACGACCCACCACGGGACACTCCTCACCACATCTCCATATACAATCCACCATGAGACACTCCTTACCACATCTCCATATACAATCCACCATGAGACACTCCTCACCACTTCTCCATATACGACCCACTACGGGACACTCCTCACCACTTCTCCATATACAATCCACCATGAGACACTCCTCACCACATCTCCATATACAATCCACCATGAGACACTCCTCACCACTTCTCCATATACAATCCACCATGAGACACTCCTCCCCACATCTCCAAATACAACCCACCATGGGACACTCCTCACCACATCTCCATATACAACCCACCATGGGACACTCCTCACCACATCTCCATATACAATCCACCATGAGACACTCCTCACCACATCTCCATATACAATCCACCATGAGACACTCCTCACCACATCTCCATATACAATCCACCATGAGACACTCCTCACCACATCTCCATATACAATCCACCATGAGACACTCCTCACCACATCTCCATATACAACCCACCATGGGACACTCCTCACCACGGGTTTTATGAAGTAGGAGTTTGGGCTTGGAGGAAGGAGTATGGACGGATGGGGGAGGAGTGGGGGGTGCAGTGGGTGGGCCCAGGCCAGGTTGTGTGGTGTGTTGGGGAGGAGTTTGGGGTATAGGAGAGGGAGGAGTTTGGGGTGCAGTGGGTGGGCCCAGGCCAGGTTGTGTGGTGTGTTGGGGAGGAGTTTGGGGTATAGGAGAGGGAGGAGTTTGTGGTGCAGTGGGTGGGCCCAGGCCAGGTTGTGTGGTGTGTTGGGGAGGAGTTTGGGGTATAGGAGAGGGAGGAGTTTGTGGTGCAGTGGGTGGGCCCAGGCCAGGTTGTGTGGTGTGTTGGGGAGGAGTTTGGGGTATAGGAGAGGGAGGAGTTTGTGGTGCAGTGGGTGGGCCCAGGCCAGGTTGTGTGGTGGGGAGGAGTTTGGGTTATAGGCGGTGCAGTGGGTGGGCCCAGGCCAGGTTGTGTGGTGGGGAGGAGTTTGGGGTATAGGGGAGGGAGTGGGTATGGGAGGAGTTTGGGGTGAGTTGGTTGGGGGTTGGGTTGTCTGTTGAAGAGGGGACGAGTTTGGGGTACAATGGGAGGGCCTAGGCTGGGTTGTGTGTTAGGGGAGGGGATTCAGAGGGAGGGGGAGAAGTTTAGGGGATCAGTGGGCAGGGTGGGAGGGGTACTATGGGTTTTAAGGGAGGAGTCTGGGGGCGTGTACTCAGATGGTGGGAGAGAAGTTTGGGGTGCAGTGGGTGGTTCCAGGGGGGATGTGTTTGTGGTACAGGAGAGGGAGGGGTTACGGATACAGGAGAGGGAGGGGTTACGGATACAGGAGAGGGAGGAGCTACGTATACAGGAGAGGGAGGGGTTACGGATACAGGAGAGGGAGGGGTTACGGATACAGGGAAGGAGTTTGTGGCGTAGTGGGAGGGCCAGTATTAGGGGAGGAGTTTGGAGTGCACTGGGAGGGCCCAGGCCTTGTTGGGGAGGAGCTCAGGCCGGGTTGGGGGAGTGGCTCAGGCCAGGTTGGGGTGGGGCTCAGGCCGGGATGGGCGAGGGGCTCAGGCCTTGTTGGGGGAGAGGCTCAGGTCAGGTTGGGGGAGGGGCTCAGGCCGGGTTGGGGGAGGAGCTCAGGCCGGGTTGGGGGAGGGGCTCAGGCCGGGTTGGGGGAGGAGCTCAGCCCTTGTCGGGGGAGGAGCTCAGGCTGGGTTGGGGGAGGGGCTCAGCCCTTGTCGGGGGAGGAGCCCAGGGAGGAGCTAAGGCCGGGTTGGGGGAGGGGCTCAGCCCTTGTTGGGGGGAGGAGCTCAGCCCTTGTCGGGGGAGGAGCTCAGCCCTTGTCGGGGGAGGAGCTCAGGCTGGGTTGGGGGAGGGGCTCAGCCCTTGTCGGGGGAGGAGCCCAGGGAGGAGCTAAGGCCGGGTTGGGGGAGGGGCTCAGCCCTTGTTGGGGGAGAGGCTCAGGCCGGGTTGGGGGGAGGAGCTCAGCCCTTGTCGGGGGAGGAGCTCAGCCCTTGTCGGGGGAGGAGCTCAGCCCTTGTCGGGGGAGGAGCTCAGGTCGGGTTGGGGGAGGAGCTCAGGTCGGGTTGGGGGGGAGGAGCTCAGCCCTTGTCGGAGGAGGGGCTCAGGCCGGGTTGGGGAGGGGCTCAGCCCTTGTCGGGGGAGGAGCTCAGGCCGGGTTGGGGGAGGAGCTCCGGTCGGGGGAGGAGATCAGTCCTTGTCGGGGGGAGGAGCTCAGGCCTCCAGTCCCGGAAGCGGTCGGTCAGTGCTCGGTAGGGGGTCGGATCGGAGGGGATCTCGGAGGACACACACGGCGGACACACACACTCCTCATACGATCATATCGGCAGATTTGTTACCTTTTTGCAGCTTCTTCAGCCGGAGCTCCACCTCTTCCCCTTCCCAGCCGAGCATGTCCCGCACCGCGCGCTGCATGCCGGGAGACGGGCGGAGGAGCCGCCAGAGGGCGCTGTACAGACTGCCGAGCACATCCCGGGAGAGCCAATCAGAGCAGAGAAGGGCCGAGAGCAGACAGCCAATCAGCGGGGCCGGAAGTATACGACTGGACACGAGAAGAAACGAACAGAGCCGATTATAGCCGAGAGCTGACATCCAATCAGAAGACAGAGGGGGGGAGGAGCGATGATAGCCGAGGAGTGATGGAGTGTCCTGGGGGCGGGGTTACATGTTCTGTTGTCGCCAATGGCAACCAAAATGATTTAGTGATGTTAGAAGGTCACCCGATCCGCATTGGAAGATATTGGAGAGGGGAGGATCGCCCCAATATACCCGGACTGGGAGGTCCGAGGTCGGGGACTATCTGTGTTGATTCGGTCGGGTTTGGAGTCGCTCAGGGTTGAGGAGAGTTTGTGTGGGTGTCGGTCAGAGTTGTTGTCGGTCTCTGTTGGTGTCCATCAGGGTTGGTGATAGTCGGGTTTGAGGACCGCTTGTGTTGGTGTCGGTCAGAGTTGTTGTCGGTCTCTGTTGGTGTCCATCAGGGTTGGTGATAGTCGGGTTTGAGGACCGCTTGTGTTGGTGTCAGTCAGGGTCCATCAGGGTTGAGGACAATCTGGGTTGGTGTTGGTCGGGGGTTGGTGTCGGTTGAGCACAATCTGCGTTGGCATCGATCGGGGTTGAGGACAATCTGGGTTGGCGTTGATAAGGTTCCCGGACAATATGTGTTGGTGTCGGTCAGGGTTGAAGACCATCTTGGCTGATGTCGGTCTGGGTTGGTGTCGGTCAGGGTTGAGGACAATCTGAGTTGGTGTCAGTGGGGGTAGTTGTTCAGAGTTGGTGTCGGTAAGGGTTGGTGTCCGTCTGGGTTAAGGACAATCCGTGTTGGTTGAGGACAATCAGGGTTGGTGTCAGTCAGGGTTGAGAACAATCTGGGTAGTTGGTGTCGGTAAGGGTCGGTGTCCGTCATGGTTAAGGACAATCTGTGTTGGTGTCAGTCAGGGTTGAGAACAATCTGGGTTGGTTGGGGTTAAGGACAGTCTGTGTTGGTGTCAGTCAGGGTTGGTGTTGGTCGGGGGTTGAGGACAGTCTGTATTGGTGTTGGTCCGGGCTGTGGACAATCTAGGTTGGTTTCAGTCTTTGTTGGTGTTGGTCAGGGTAGTTGTCATTCAGAGTTGGTGTTGATCTGGGCTGGTATCGGTCTGGGTTGGTATCGGTTAGGGTTGAGGACAATCAGGGTTGGTGTCGGTCTTTGTTGGTGTCGGTCTTTGTTGGTGTCGGTCTTTGTTGGTGTCGGTCTTTGTTGGTGTCGGTCTTTGTTGGTGTCGGTCTTTGTTGGTGTCGGTCTTTGTTGGTGTCGGTCTTTGTTGAGGACGGTCTTTGTTGGTGTCGGTCAGGGTTGTGGACAATCTGGTTTGGTGTCGGTCAGGGTAGAGGGCTATCTGGGTTGGTGTTGGTCAAGGTAGAGGGCTAGCGGGGTTTGTGTCTGTTGGGGTTGGTGTTTGTCAGTGTTGGTGTAGATCGGGGTTGAGGACAATCTGTTTTGGTCAGGGTTGGTGTCGGTCAGGATTGATGTTGGAGTCATCCTGGGTTAGGCTTACTTGGGGTTTCCCATGACCTGGTCAAAGTCCAGGCTGAGATTGCCAATCCATTCACTGCAGCAGGACACCATAGATGTGTGACTTCCAGGGGTCACCCTTCCTTTCTTGAACCTTTCAGTACTCTAGCAGCAGCTGCAGATACCCCGTCCACATACCCCCTCCCTATTGAGCCTGAGCGGCATGCATAGTTTTCCCAGGTCACTTGGTGTTGGTCAGGGTTGGAGTCATCCTGGGTTGTGGTCAGTCAGGGGTTGTGTTAGTCCATGTTGGTATTTGTTAGGGTTGAGTTTGTTGGTGTCAATCTTGTATAGTGTCATTCAGGGTTGGGGATAATATGGGTTTGTGTGAGTCCATGTTTGCCTTATTCGGGGTTGGGGTCAGTCAGAGTTTGTGTTGGTGTCAATCTGGTTTGGTATCAAGCCAGAGTTGGTGAGTATCTGTGTTGGTCCCTATTAGACTCAGTTGGGGTCAGTGTCACCCTGGGTTGGTGATGGTCAGGGTTGGAGGCGATCTGGATAGGCGTCAGTCCCAGTTAGGGTTGGACTCATCCTGGGTTAGGGTCAGTAGCAGTTGGTGTCAGTCCGTGTTGGGGTCAGTCCGTGTTGGGGTCATCCTGGGTTAGGGTCGGTTGGGGTTGGTGTCAGTCTGTTTTAGCGTCGTCCTAGGTTGGAGTTGGTCAGGGTTGGTGGGCCTGTGTTGGTTGGGGTCTTTCTGGGTTTTGGACAGTTGGGGCTTGTGTCAGTCGGGGTTGGAGTCATCCTTGGTTGGGGTTGGTCAGTATTGGTGTTGGTCAGGTTGGAGTTATCGTGGGTTGGAGTCCATCGGGGTTAATGTCAGTCCATCTTGGTGTCATTTGGGGTTGCAGTCTTCATGGGTTAGGGCCGGTCAAGGTTGCGGTCAGTAGGGGTTGGAGCCATCATGGGTTAGGGTCGGTAGCGGTTTGAGTCATTGTGGGTTGGTGATGGTTGGGGTTAGGGTCAGTTAAGGTTTGTGTCCGTCTGTGTTGGAGTCATTGTTGGAGCCCATGTTTGGGTCGGTCTATGTTAGTGGCAATCTGAGTTGGTGTCATCCTGGGCTGGTGTCAGTTGGAGGTGATCTGGGTTGGGCCCTGTGGGGGTCATCCTGGGTTAGGATTGGTCAGGGATGGTGTCAGTCCATATTGGAGTCACCATGGGTTTGTGTCAATCGGGATTGAAGACATCCTGGATTGTGGTCAGTCAGGGTTGGTATCAGTCAGTGTTGGTTTGGTCAGGGTTAGGGTCAGTCCGTGTTGGTGTCAGTCCCTGTTGGGGTTGCAGTCATGGTTAGGCTCAGTTGGGATTGGTGTCGATCGGGATCGGAATCATCCTGGGTTGTGGTCAGTTGGGGTTCTGTTATGCCGCGTACACACTACCTGACTATCCGGCAGACTTGGTCAGGCGGACAAAAGTCCGCCGGACAATCCGCCCGTGTGTGGGCTCCGGCAGACTTTTTGTTCCCAAAACTCCGGTGGACTTAAAAAGAAGTTTCGACTCAAAATTGTCTGCCGGACTACAATCCGCCCGTCTGTGTGCTAGTCTGCCGGACTTTTGAAATTAATGGACTTGCCCGCACCCGGGGAAAAGTCCATTCATTTTGAACGTGGCTCCAGGTAGACGGGACTAGCGAAAGAAGTGAATGTCGCCGCCTCCATAGGTGAGATTGACCCCTCACGAGCCCCGTCACCTGGTATGGATTTAAACGGGAAGCCCTACACTGAAAAAAAAGGCGTGGGGGTCCACCCAAAGTCCATAGCAGACCCTTATCCGAGCACGCAGCCCGGCCAGTCAGGAAAGGGGGTGGGGACGAGCGAGCGCCCCCCCCCCCGAGCCATACCAGGCCGCATGCCCTCAACATGGGGGGGGTGCTTTGGGGAAGGGGGGGGCCCTGCGGCTCCCCCACCCCAAAGCACCTTGTGCCCATGTTGATGAGGACAAGGGCCTCTTCCCGACAACCCTGGCCGTTTGTCGGGGTCTGCGGGCGGGGGGCTTATCAGAATCCGGGAGCCCCCAGATACCGGCCCCCCACCCTATGTGAATGGGTATGTGGTACATTGTACCCCTACCTGTTCACCTGGTGAAAAAAGTGTAAATAAAAAAACACAACACAACACAAGTTTTTAAAATAATTTATTAGACAGCTCCGGTGGTCTTCCGTCTTGGGGGGTCTTCTCGCCGGACTCCTCCGCTATCTTCTGCTCTTTTGCTAGCTCTTTTACTAGCGGAGGAGCCCGACTTTCTTCTTCATCGTCGCCTCCGTCCGGGGTTCTTGTCCGCTTTTCGGGGGTCTTGTCCCGCTCTTCGGTTCTTCTTGCCGGCCTCCACTATCTTCTTATAGCTCTTTTACTAGCGCTGGCCTGGTCTTCTGTCGCCACCGCCTTCTTCTCCTCTTCTTCTTCCTTGCGATGTTGACATGACGCTCTCTCTGGCCGCAATGGCAGGGACGCGTTGTGCGTCGACTTATATAGGGACAAGGGGCGGGGTCACCGGGTGATGTCACATGGTGACCCCGCTCCTTATGATGTCATAGTCCCAGCATCCTCCGAGACTGGGACATCATAAGGGGCGGGGTCACCATGTGAAATCACCCGGTGACCCGCCCCATATCCCTATATAAGTCGCCGCACAACGCGTCCCTGCCATTGCGGCCAGAGTGAGCATTGTGTCAACATCGCAAGGATGGAGAGGAAGACGGCGGCGATGGAAGACCAGACCAATGCTAGTAAAACAGCTATAAGACGATAACGGATGCCCGGCAAGAAGAACCGAAGAGCAGGACAAGACCCCGAAGTCAGAAGAAGACCCCCGGGCGACAAAGAAGTAAAAGAGCTAGCAAAAGAGCAGAAGATAGTCCAGCGAGAAGACCCCCCCAAGACGGAAGAAGACCACCGGAACTTGTGTTGTGGTTTTTTATTTACACTTTTTTCACCAGGTGAATAGGTAGGGGTACAATGTACCCCATACTCATTTACATAGGGTGGGGAGCCGGTATTTGGGGGCCCCCTTATTAAAGGGGGCTCCCAGAATCCGATAAGCCCCCCGCCCGCAGTCCCTGACAAGCAACGGCCAGGGTTGTCGGGAAGAGGCCCTTGGCCCCCCTTCCTCAAAGCACCCCCCCATATTGAGGGCAGGGTGGGGGGGGGGGGGGCGCTCGATCGTCCCTACCCACTTTCCTGACCGGCCGGGCTGCGTGCTCGGATATGGGTCTGCTATGGACTTTGGGGGGACCCCCCACTCTGTTTTTTTCAGCGTAAGGCTTCCCCTTTTAATCCATAGCAGGTGACAGGGCTCCCGAGGTGTCAATCTCGCCGATGGAGGTAGCGACATTCACTTCCTTCGCTAGTCCCGGCTACCTGGAGCCACATTCAAAATGAACAGACTTTTCTCCGTGTGCGGGCAAGTCTGTTCATTTCAAAAGTCCACACAACCCATATTGTATCAAACCCTGAACGACATTAGATTGACACCAACGTGAAACAACCTCAACCCTAACCGACACCAACACAGACTAATCCGGTCGTGTGTGGGCAGGTCCGCTCATTCAGAAAATCCGGCGGACCTCAGCTGCAAAGTCCGGCGGTTAGTACGCCGGATAGTCCGATCGTGTGTACGTGGTATTAGTCTGTGTTGGTGTCGGTTAGGGTTGAGGTTGTTTCACGTTGGTGTCAATCTAGTGTCGTTCAGGGTTTGATACAATATGGGTTGTGTCGGTCGGTGTTGGAGTCATCCCCGGTTGGGGGGAAACCGTGATGGTGTCAGTCAGGGGTTGGTGTTGGTTGGGCCTGGGTGTCTTTCTGGGTTGTGGTCAGTTGAGGCTTATGTCAGTCCATGTTGTCTTCAGTCTGTGTTGATGTCAATCTGAGTTTGGTGTCGGTCAGGGTTACATAGTCAGGTTGAAAAAAGACACAAGTCCATCCAGTTCAACCACAAAAAAAAAAATGAATAATAATAATAATAATATCATACAATCCCATATACCCAATTCTATACCCACACTTGATCCAGAGGAAGGCAAAAAACCCCAGCAGAGTATGATCCAATTTGCTAAAGCAGGGGAAAAAAAATCCTTCCTGATCCCCCGAGAGGCAATCGGATTTTTCCCCGGGTTGGAGTCCTCCTGCACTGGGGCTGTCCCTGTGTGGGTCGGTTGGGGTTGGAGTTCTCCTGAGTTAGGGTCGGTCTTGGTTGGTGGCAGTCCATGTTTGTGTCATTCAGGGGTTGGGGCGCTGTCTGTGTCGGGGTTTGAGTCATTCTGAATTGGGGTCAGTCGGGGTTTGTGTCAGTCCATGTTGGTGTCTGTCAGGGTTGGGGTTGATTCATGTTGGTGTCTGTAAAAGGTTGGAGTCCTCATCCTGGGTTGTGGTCTGTTTTGGTTGGTGTTGGTCTTGATTGGGGTTGCGGCTACTCAAGGGTTGGGGTCAGTAAGGCTTGAGATTGGTCAGGGTTATGACTGTTCTGAGTTCCAAGTGGTTGGGGTTAGGGTTGATCTGGGTTCCAGGTGGTTGGAGTTGATTGGGGTCGGTTACGTTTGATGATAGGGTCAGACATGGTTGAGTTCATTTGCGATTGATCCAGGTTAAGGTCGGTTGAGGATGACCTGGGTTGATATGTGAGTACCAGGCCTTCATTCTAGGTGGGCACAGACATATGCTGTAAATAGTAGACCATGTCACTTGTGCAAGGTTTTTTTTTTTCCAAGTTAAACCCCGTGTAGGCATTCCCTGTAAGTCCCAACCCTTTTATTCACAATGAGAGTAGTCATGCCCTGTGCGTCCAACCTTTTTATTCATGATGGGAGTAGTCATACCCTGTGAGTTCCCATCCTTTTATTTACGATGAGAGTAGTCATACCCTGTGAGTCTTAACCCTTTTGTTCATGATGGGCAATGGCGGGCAGGCTAGATATGTCACCCCAGGCCTTCCTACAAACCTCTTGTATACCAATGGCGGTCAGGCTAGATATGTCACCCCACTTTCGTAAGAATGATGACCTGTATGTTCTCCCGATGCACTGGAAGCACCTTTCCTGCTTCTGTCTCTGCAATATCTTTATTAAAAGAAGGTTCCCAAATCAAAATAATGTCTTCATCTGAAGGTGGAGGAGCCCCAGATAGGAATACTTAAAATAAAAGCAACCTTATATATAGAGCTTTTTAGTTCTAGCACATAAGATCTAAATGTGGAGACTTCAGGACTGGACACGCTTGTGATAATAGGACAATAAATGGTCTCCAGGGATAGAGATCAGAGGGCTTTGTACATACAGTATGTTCTCAGGTATGCCCGCCTCTATAGCCCAGGCACAGTTTGGCACAGGATATATACACAGTGCACCCTGGAGCTGGAAAGCGCATCAAGTATCCCTCTCTATGGTCCTTCATTGCCATACACATATACAGATTGTCATTAGGCTTATAGTCTATTATCTTAATCAATATTTTTCAATTGTGGTCAGTCAGGGTATTTGTCTGTTTTGGCTCGGTCAGGGTTGGTATTAATCTGGTTTGGTGTCAGTCCCTGTTGGGGTTGGTGTCATTCTGGGTTAGGCTCAGTTGGGGTTGATGTCGGTCAGGGTTGGAGTCATGCCGGGTTGAATTCAGTCAGGGTTGGTGGGGCTGGGATTTTCCTGGATTGGTTGGGGGTTGGAGCCATCCTAGGTTATTGTTGGTCTGGGTTGGTGTCAGTCCCTATTGGTGTTAATCTGGTTTGGTGTCGGTCAGGGTTGGGAACGATCTGGGTCGATGTTGGTGTTGGCGTGGGTGTCATCCTGAGTTGGTGTCGCACCGATTTGAGACAGTCTGGCTTGGCATTGGTCCACGTTGGTGTCGTTTGGGGTTGGAGTCTACCTGGCTTGGTGTCAGTTGGGGTCGGAGACAGGCAGGGTTAGTGTCGGTCGGGTTGGGGGCAAACTAGTTTGGTGTAGGTCAGGGTTGGTGTTGGTTGGGGGGAATCATCCTGGGTTGGTGGCGATCTGTGTTAGTGTAGGTTGGGGTTGGGGACAGTCCATGTTGATTTCGGTCAGTGCTGGGGACAATCTGGATTGATGTCGTTCCGGGTTGGGGACAGTCCTTGTTGGTGTTTTGTCTGGGTAGAAACATTTGTTGGTTCCGGTCGGGGACAGTCCAGGTTGGAAACAGTCTCAGTATTGATTGGTCTGGGTTTGTGTTGGTCAGGGTAGAGGTCGGGATTGAGATCATTCTATGTTGGGGACTGGCTGGTTTTGAGTCTTTATTTTAGTTTGTCTTTTTTGGGGTTTGTGTGGGTTGGGGATGGTGTGTCTTTGGGTGGGTCTGGTTTGTGGACATTCTGGGTTGGGGTTTGTCTGGGCTCCAGGTAGTTCGGGGGTTGGGGTTGGTCTGGGTCCCCTTCAGTCTGGATTTTGGGGTGATCTTGGTTAGTGTAGGTGGAGTTTGGTGTCCGTTGAGGGAGTGATCCTGTGTTGAGGATGATCTGGGTAGATGTCGGTAAGGATGGGGACCATCAATGTTGGTGTCAGTGAGTGTTGGGGACAATTTGGTTTGGTGTCTGGGTTGGGGACTGTTCATTTTGGTGTCGGTCAAGGGGTGGGACGATCAGTGTTGGTGTCAGTCAGTGTCGGGGATAGTCAGGATGGGTTGGTGTCTGTAGAGGTTGAGGACAATTAGGGTTGGGAACAGTCTGTGTTGGTGTTTCTTGGGGTTGCTTTCCCTTCAGGGTTGGAGGCATCCTGGGTTGAGGGTCGTTTGGGGTTGAAAGCATCCAGGATTGGGGATGGTCCAGCTTGGGAACAGTGTCAGTAGGGATCTGGGTTGATGTTAGTCTGGGTAGAGGTCGGTGTTGATTAGTCTGGGTTGGGGACTGTCTGGCTTTGGGTCGGTCTTTGTACCAGTTGGTCTGGTTTGGAGTCTGTCTGGATTGGGGAAGGTCTGGCTTTGGGTTGGTCTGGGTTCCAGTTGGTCAGGTTTGTTGATGTTCTGGGTTAGGGTTGGTTGGGGTTGGTCTTGGTTCCCTTTACTTGGTGTTAGGGTTGGTCTGGTTTCCAGTTTTTCTGGGTTCAGTTAGTCGGGATTGAGTTGGTCAGGATTTGTTCGGTGTTAGGGTTGATTTGAGGATGGTCTGGGTTAGGGATGATCCTGGTTAGGGTTGGTCTGGGTTGGGTCAGTTGGGGTTGGAGCTGGTAAGGATTGGGGTCAGGTTTAGGGTTGGGGACAGTCTGGGTTAGGGACGTTCTGGATTCCAGTCATCCAGGGTTGAACTTGGTCAGGATTGGGGTTGGGGTTAGTGTTCCAATAAGTCAGGGGTTTGTGTTGGTCATGGTTGTGGCCAATCGGTATTGAGGTTAGTCTGGGCTGGGCTTGGCCTGAGTTGAGGTCAGATGCGGTTGGTGTTGGTTGACGTTAGGGCGGGTCTGGGTTCCAGTCAGTTTGGGCTTGGGATCAGTTGGATTGGTCTGAATTGAGGTCCAGATCAGTTGGGGTAAGGGTCAGGCTGAGTTCATAGGTGGTTGGTTGGGGTTGGAGTCATCATGGGTTGGGGTCTGTTTTGGTTGATGTTGGTCTTGATTGGGGTTCAGGCTCCTCAAGGGTTGAGCTCAGTAAGGCTTGAGATTGGTTGGGCTTAGGGTTGGTTGGAATTGATTGGGGTCAGTCAGGTTTGATGCTTGGAGTTTGGGTCAGGCAGGGTTGATGTTTGGGTCAGACATGGTTGAGTTCATTTGTGGTTGATCCGGGTTAAGGTCGGTTGGGGATGACCTGGGTTGATATGCGAATACCAGGCCTTCATTGTAGGTGACCGCAGACATATCCTGTAAGTAGTAGACAATGTCACATGTGCAAGTTTTTTTTTTTTTTCAAGTTAAACCCCATGTAGGCATTCCCTGTACGTCCCAACCCTTTTATTCATGATGGGAGCAGTCATACCCTGTGAGTTCCCGTCCTTTTATTCATGATGGGAGTAGTCATATCCAGTGAGTCCCAACCCATTTATTCCTGATGGGAGTAGTCATGCCCTGTAAGCAGTAACCATTTTATTCATGATGGGAGTAGTCATACCCTGTGAGTCCCAATCCTTTTATTCATGATAGGAGTAGTCATGCCCTGTAAGCAGTAACCATTTTATTCATGATGGTATCTCCAGCAAGGCGTATCTGCAGAGTGATGCGGATGATGATGATGGTACTTCTATGATGACGATGAAGTGGAAATGACATCACACACACACGGTTACCAGATAATTGATTTATTAGATGAATTGCACCCCTTATCATGGGGCAACAGTGCACAATAATAAGGATCTCAAGGTACGTGTCACCTTATCTGTCTTGGCCCTGTGCTCAGTCTGGTGCCCTTCCAGATTTCCAGTGTTTGAACTTCCCTGAATTCCAGAACTTTCTATGGAGGCTAGAGAAGTGTCGATATGCAAAAGAAGAGGAGTATGGCATTTTGTAGTAAGCGTGATGTTATCTTCTCAGTTACCCCAGGCCTTCCTACAAATATCCTATCTACCAATGGCGGTCAGAGTAAATCTGTCACCCCAGGACTTCCTACAAACCTCCCGTCTACCAATGGCGGTCAGGCTAGATATGTCACCCCACTTTAGTAAGAATGATGACCTGTATGTTCTCCCGATGCACTGGAAGCACCTTTCCTGCTTCTGTCATTGCAATATCTTCATTAAAAGAAAGTTCCCAAATCAAAATAATGTCTTCATCTGAAGGTGGAGGAGCCCCAGATAGGAGCACTTAAAATAAAAGCAACCTTATGTACAGAGCAGTTGAGTTCTAGCACACAAAATCTGTATGTGGAGACTTCAGGACCGGACATGGTTGTGCTAATAATAAATGGTCTCCAGGGATAGAGATCAGAGGGCTTTGTACATACAGTATCTTCTCAGGTATGCCCGCCTCTATAGCCCAGGCGCAGTTTGGCACAGGATATATACATAGTGCACCCTGGAGCTGGAAAGAGCGGCAAGTATCCCTCTCTATGGTCCTTCACTGCCATACACATATACAGCTTGTCATTAGGAGTACAGTCTATCATCTTAAATATTCACTATTAAGTCAGTTTTACAGATTTTTCTAAATTTCAACCAATGTTAAAACATCTTCATAGCCTTAGCAAACACCTACATCTGCTTAAAAATATACAAGTTTGGCTTTTTTTTTAAATGTAATCATCAAAGCAGCCCTAGAGATCATCCTGTCTATGAGGGGTTGGTGACGTGTTGTATCCTTTCACCCCAGAAGTCACTAACAAGAAATTTGGCACAAGTTTGGGACAGAAAAGGGAGGGTTTGGCACGCTTCTTCAAGTCTGAAGGCTATTGGTTTATGAGATGGTGACAGATTTAGGACATTCTGGGGTTGATTTCCTAAAACTGGAGAGTGCAAAATCGGGTGCAGCTCTGCATAGTAGCCAATTGACTTCCAGGTTTTATCATCAAAGCTTAATTGAAGAAGCAGAATTTGGAAGCTGATTGGCTACTATGCAGAGCTACACCAGATTTTGCACTCCAGTTTTAGGAAATCAACCCCACTCTGTCCATACATCTCACCACCTGATAGTGAGGAGGGGGGCCCTGTGCTACCCATCGAGTCACATGAACTGCTGGTGTAACCCTGCTGTGGAGGAGTCTTGCTATACCCATTGTAGACAGTCTGTTTTCCCAAAAAACACTGTGGCGTATTTCATTTTAGTGTCACCCTACTGTTATGGAGAAGGGCGTCTTACTGGGTGAATGCTTTACAGTGCAAAATTTGCCTTTATTGCTATTTTATTAATAATTAACATTTTCACATTTGTAGGGTTAACACATTTCCTTGTGATTGGGACTAGGTAGCCTTCAAACAGCCAATGCCAGGCTGACCCTACTGCCCTGAAGGTTTCAGTTGTGTTCCAACAGACATGTCGTGTCCACGACCCTTTGCATTTCCCAGTCCTACCATCCATTCCCCCACACGTACCAACCTCCCCCCCCCCAAATGTCTTCAGTTAGCCAACCTTTTGTGGGTTGCTTGACCGCACACTTTGCTCGTAAGCCACCCTCTGCCCAATCAAGTATTGCGCTGCTTGTGTGGCCCCCGGTGGTCCTGTAATGATCACTTTCCTGCTTCTTGTTCCAGGGACAAATTCCCCCTTCTTGGAAATCTGTATGCGAGCTCCTGTCAGCTCTTGGTATTCAATCAATGTCTTTCCACCTTTCCCCAGTATTGCACCTACCAGGGTTTCTGGTACAGCCATCTCCAGAGTCTCCTTGCCAGCAATGCTTTCCGCTGCTAGCTTCTCCATTAGGATTCCTCCACCCCCCAAGCCCAATGCAGAACCAGCTTCACCTGTGTAAGATGCTAAAAGATTGACAGCTGCTGGATGGACACCACCAACTAATGGATTAAATCCTAAACCTGTGCTGTAACCATAGCTGGCTAAAGTATTCAGAGCCGTAGAGATGGCCAGAAGATCTCCGCCAGATATTGCAGCTGAAGCAGCTTGTGTAGCTGGGTATGGGGCAATGGTTGCCTCAGCTGTCCCTCCAGCATATGGGGATCCTGTAGGGTTGGAGTTGGCCACAGGACCTTGGGTGTTGGTGTAGCTGATGTTGAGATAGGAAGTGCCCTGAGGCGGGTCCTCTTTTGCTTTGTGTATAATGCTTCTTACTGCATGCTGAACCTGAGTAGCTTCCCCACTCACTGTCACCACCCGTTCCTGGAGATTTGGACCTGCTGGCTTCTGGGAGAGCTGGACCCACGCTCCAGATTCCTCCATGATACTACGGACAGTTGCTCCACCTTTCCCAATGATGAGGCCGGCTGTTGTGTTGGGAACAATAAGTTTAGCCTGAAAATTGAGTTGGGAGGAGAGAAAATGAATGAAGATGTGGTGAATGTAAAATGATAAAACAGTGTGGTAAGGAATTGTTATTAGATATATTCTGGTGTGCAAATTAGTATTGGGTATAGTGTGGTGATGGATTAGTATTGGGTATAGTGTGGTGGTGGATTAGTATTGGGTTCGGTGTGGTGATGGATTAGTATTGGGTTCAGTGTGGTGATGGATTAGTATTGGGTTCAGTGTGGTGATGGATTAGTATTGGGTATAGTGTGGTGATGGATTAGTATTGGGTATAGTGTGGTGATGGATTAGTATTGGGTTCAGTGTGGTGATGGATTAGTATTGGGTATAGTGTGGTGATGGATTAGTATTGGGTATAGTGTGGTGATGGATTAGTATTGGGTATAGTGTGGTGATGGATTAGTATTGGGTATAGTGTGTTGATGGATTAGTATTGGGTTCGGTGTGTTGATGAATTAGTATTGGGTTCGGTGTGTTGATGGATTAGTATTGGGTTCGGTGTGGTGATGGATTAGTATTGGGTATAGTGTGGTGATGGATTAGTATTGGGTACAGTGTGGTGAGGGATTAGTATTGGGTATAGTGTGTTGATGGATTAGTATTGGGTTCGGTGTGTTGATGGATTAGTATTGGGTTCGGTGTGTTGATGGATTAGTATTGGGTTCGGTGTGGTGATGGATTAGTATTGGGTTCGGTGTGGTGATGAATTAGTATTGGGTTCGGTGTGGTGATGAATTAGTATTGGGTTCGGTGTGGTGATGGATTAGTATTGGGTTCGGTGTGGTGATGGATTCGTCTTGGGTTCGGTGTGGTGAGGGATTAGTATTGGGTTCGGTGTGGTGATGAATTAGTATTGGGTTCGGTGTGGTGAGGGATTAGTATTGGGTTCGGTGTGGTGAGGGATTAGTATTGGGTTCGGTGTGGTGAGGGATTAGTATTGGGTTCGGTGTGGTGAGGGATTAGTATTGGGTTCGGTGTGGTGAGGGATTAGTATTGGGTTCGGTGTGGTGAGGGATTAGTATTGGGTTCGGTGTGGTGAGGGATTAGTATTGGGTTCGGTGTGGTGAGGAATTAGTATCGGGTTTGGTGTGGTGATGGATTAGTATCGGGTTCGGTGTGGTGATGAATTAGTATTGGGTTCGGTGTGGTGATGAATTAGTATTGGGTTCGGTGTGGTGATGAATTAGTATTGGGTTCGGTGTGGTGATGGATTAGTATTGGGTTCGGTGTGGTGAGGGATTAGTATTGGGTTCGGTGTGGTGAGGGATTAGTATTGGGTTCGGTGTGGTGAGGGATTAGTATTGGGTTTGGTGTGGTGAAGGATTAGTATCGGGTTTGGTGTGGTGAAGGATTAGTATCGAGTACGGTGTGGTATTGGATTAGTATGAGGTACGGTGTGGTGAGGGATGAAGATTAAGGTTGTAGCTCTCCCTGGCTCTCGAGAACCCTCACAGTTACCTCCAACTTCCCTTAGTGCCGTCTAGCCTCCTATGGTGCCCCCAAGTTCCAAGAGTGTCCCACAGTGCACCTGCAAAGCTACCTAGAGATACCTCCAACCCATTTTTAGAAATCCTGTTCCCTACAGTCATCCCTAACCCTTTGCAGAACCACAATCCCTGCACAGTGATACCAAGACCCATCTAGAGCCATCCAGCCCCCCCCCCCCCCACCCCATACAGAGCCCCTAATCCAAAGGTCACTGTACTTTCCTTCCACTGACACCAATATCAGACCTTTTCTTCATCATGACCGCTTATACCGTAGCATTCTTCTGTCTATTGACCACCAATCGGGGACAAGATGGTGGTGAGGGACAGCTGTGAGTGAATTTTGCCTTGACCTAATTAAACCAAGAAGTGGGCAGTTTGGTATCTTTGCCCTGGGCACTGATTGGGAAATATTTACAGTGAGGAGGCAGATGCTGAGATGTCGTCGGGCTGTCATTGGGTGGAGCCAGCCTTGTGTAAGAAAGTAGCCACTAATGTTTCTGTACTGACAGCCAATGATGTGCAAGAAAGGTGAACTAAGCTCAGTCTGTGGCACAGAACGCCGGCTGTCAATACAGATACATTGGCTACTATATTCTCATGCAGGGCTGGCTTTACCTAGCAATAGCCTGCCTCCCCACCACTGATTAGGAATAGTGCAGGTGCACACAGTCCTTATAATGAATTGGACATGGCTCCCATCAGAGGACAGGTGTACTCCACTCAAGAGACAGCACTCTGTGCTGGAGGAGAGATTCCTTGTCCATAGGTCTGAGAGAGTAGAGACAGCTAAGGGGGAATGAAAGCCAGGATGACAAGGTGAGTCCAGAGGACTGAAGGAATATGGAAGTCTCAGCAGTGAAAGAGCCTGGGTGTCAGTAGAACCCCTACCAAGAGGCCAGGGAACAGGCCTGCATATATGTGAGCTGCAACTGAAACAGTCAGGAGAGCTGAGAGAGTTGGGATAGCAGAGAGAACCAGGAGAGTTGAGTTAGCAGAGAGAACTGGGAGAGCTGAGAGAGTCAGGGTAGCCAGGAGAGCTGAGAGTGTTCGAATATCCAGGAGATGTGGGAGAGCTGAGAAAGTCAGGATAGCCAGGAGAGCTGAAGGAGTCAGGATAGCCAGGAAAGCTGGGATAGTCAGGAGAGCTGAGAAAGTTGGGATAGTCAGGAGAGCTGAGAGAGCCGGTATAGTCAGGATACGAGGGTAGGGATAGCCGAGAGGGTCGGGATAGCCAGGAGAGCTGAGAGAGTCAGGTTAGCCGAGAGAGCCAGAATAGTCAGGAGAGCTGAGAAAGCCAGGACAGCCAGGAGGTGTGAAAGAGCCAGGAGAGCTAAGAGACTGGACAGCCAGGAGAGCTGATAGAGCCGGGATATTCAGGACAGTCGGGATAGTCAGGAGAGATGCGGGATAGTCAGGAGAGCTGAGAGACACGGGATAGTCAGGAGAGCTGAGAGACGCGGGATAGTCAGGAGAGCTGAGAGACGCGGGATAGTCAGGAGAGCTGAGAGACGCGGGATAGTCAGGAGAGCTGAGAGACGCGGGATAGTCAGGAGAGCTGAGAGACGCGGGATAGTCAGGAGAGCTGAGAGACGCGGGATAGTCAGGAGAGCTGAGAGACGCGGGATAGTCAGGAGAGCTGAGAGACGCGGGATAGTCAGGAGAGCTGAGAGAGCCGGGATAGTCGGGAGAGACGCGGGATAGTCAGGAGAGCTGAGAGACGCGGGATAGTCAGGAGAGCTGAGAGACGCGGGATAGTCAGGAGAGCTGAGAGACGCGGGATAGTCAGGAGAGCTGAGAGACGCGGGATAGTCAGGAGAGCTGAGAGACGCGGGATAGTCAGGAGAGCTGAGAGAGCCGGGATAGTCAGGAGAGACGCGGGATAGTCAGGAGAGCTGAGAGACGCGGGATAGTCAGGAGAGCTGAGAGACGCGGGATAGTCAGGAGAGCTGAGAGACGCGGGATAGTCAGGAGAGCTGAGAGACGCGGGATAGTCAGGAGAGCTGAGAGACGCGGGATAGTCAGGAGAGCTGAGAGACGCGGGATAGTCAGGAGAGCTGAGAGACGCGGGATAGTCAGGAGAGCTGAGAGACGCGGGATAGTCAGGAGAGCTGAGAGACGCGGGATAGTCAGGAGAGCTGAGAGAGCCGGGATAGTCAGGAGAGACGCGGGATAGTCGGGAGAGCTGAGAGACGCGGGATAGTCAGGAGAGCTGATAGACGCGGGATAGTCAGTAGAGCTGATAGATGCGGGATAGTCAGGAGAGCTGAGAGGGTCGGGATAGCCAGGAGAGCTGAGAGACGTGGGATAGTCAGGAGAGCTGAGAGAGCCGGGATAGTCAGGAGAGCTGAGAGACGCGGGATAGTCGGGAGAGCTGAGAGACTCGGGAGAGCTGAGAGACGTGGGATAGTCGGGAGAGCTGAGAGACGCGGGATAGTCGGGAGAGCTGAGAGACGCGGGATAGTCGGGAGAGCTGAGAGACGCGGGATAGTCGGGAGAGCTGAGAGACGCGGGATAGTCGGGAGAGCTGAGAGAGCGGGGATGGTCGGGAGAGCTGAGAGAGCTGGGATAGTCAGGAGAGACGCGGGATAGTCAGGAGAGCTGAGAGACGCGGGATAGTCAGGAGAGCTGAGAGACGCGGGATAGTCAGTAGAGCTGATAGATGCGGGATAGTCAGTAGAGCTGAGAGAGCCGGGATAGTCAGGAGAGACGCAGGATAGTCAGGAGAGCTGAGAGACGCGGGATAGTCAGGAGAGCTGAGAGACGCGGGATAGTCAGGAGAGCTGAGAGACGCGGGATAGTCAGGAGAGCTGAGAGACGCGGGATAGTCAGGAGAGCTGAGAGACGCGGGATAGTCAGGAGAGCTGAGAGACGCGGGATAGTCAGTAGAGCTGAGAGACGCGGGATAGTCAGTAGAGCTGAGAGACGCGGGATAGTCAGGAGAGCTGAGAGACGCGGGATAGTCAGGAGAGCTGAGAGACGCGGGATAGTCAGGAGAGCTGAGAGACGCGGGATAGTCAGTAGAGCTGAGAGACGCGGGATAGTCAGTAGAGCTGAGAGACGCGGGATAGTCAGTAGAGCTGAGAGACGCGGGATAGTCAGGAGAGCTGAGAGACGCGGGATAGTCAGGAGAGCTGAGAGACGCGGGATAGTCAGGAGAGCTGAGAGACGCGGGATAGTCAGGAGAGCTGAGAGACGCGGGATAGTCAGGAGAGCTGAGAGACGCGGGATAGTCAGGAAAGCTGAGAGACGCGGGATAGTCAGGAGAGCTGAGAGAGCCGGGATAGTCAGGAGAGACGCAGGATAGTCAGGAGAGCTGAGAGACGCGGGATAGTCAGGAGAGCTGTGAGACGCGGGATAGTCAGGAGAGCTGTGAGACGTGGGATAGTCAGGAGAGCTGAGAGACGCGGGATAGTCAGGAGAGCTGAGAGACGCGGGATAGTCAGGAGAGCTGAGACACGCGGGATAGTCAGGAGAGCCGAGAGACGCAGGATAGTCAGTAGAGCCGAGAGACGCGGGATAGTCAGGAGAGCCGAGAGACGCGGGATAGTCAGTAGAGCCGAGAGACGCGGGATAGTCAGTAGAGCCGAGAGACGCGGGATAGTCAGTAGAGCCGAGAGACGCGGGATAGTCAGTAGAGCTGAGAGACGCGGGATAGTCAGTAGAGCTGAGAGACGCGGGATAGTCAGTAGAGCTGAGAGACGCGGGATAGTCAGTAGAGCTGAGAGACGCGGGATAGTCAGTAGAGCTGAGAGACGCGGGATAGTCAGGAGAGATGAGAGACGCGGGATAGTCAGGAGAGCTGAGAGACGCGGGATAGTCAGGAGAGCTGAGAGACGCGGGATAGTCAGGAGAGCTGAGAGAGCCGGGATAGTCAGGAGAGACGCAGGATAGTCAGGAGAGCTGAGAGACGCGGGATAGTCAGGAGAGCTGTGAGACGCGGGATAGTCAGGAGAGCTGTGAGACGCGGGATAGTCAGGAGAGCTGAGAGACGCGGGATAGTCAGGAGAGCTGAGAGACGCGGGATAGTCAGGAGAGCTGAGAGACGCGGGATAGTCAGGAGAGCTGAGACACGCGGGATAGTCAGGAGAGCCGAGAGACGCAGGATAGTCAGTAGAGCCGAGAGACGCGGGATAGTCAGGAGAGCCGAGAGACGCGGGATAGTCAGTAGAGCCGAGAGACGCGGGATAGTCAGTAGAGCCGAGAGACGCGGGATAGTCAGTAGAGCCGAGAGACGCGGGATAGTCAGTAGAGCTGAGAGACGCGGGATAGTCAGTAGAGCTGAGAGACGCGGGATAGTCAGTAGAGCTGAGAGACGCGGGATAGTCAGTAGAGCTGAGAGACGCGGGATAGTCAGGAGAGATGAGAGACGCGGGATAGTCAGGAGAGCTGAGAGACGCGGGATAGTCAGGAGAGCTGAGAGACGCGGGATAGTCAGGAGAGCTGAGAGACGCGGGATAGTCAGGAAAGCTGAGAGACGCGGGATAGTCAGGAGAGCTGAGAGAGCCGGGATAGTCAGGAGAGCTGAGAGAGCCGGGATAGTCAGGAGAGAAGCGGGATAGTCGGGAGAGCTGAGAGACGCGGGATAGTCGGGAGAGCTGAGAGACGCGGGATAGTCGGGAGAGCTGAGAGACGCGGGATAGTCGGGAGAGCTGAGAGACGCGGGATAGTCGGGAGAGCTGAGAGACGCGGGATAGTCGGGAGAGCTGAGAGAGCGGGGATAGTCAGGAGAGAAGCGGGATAGTCGGGAGAGCTGAGAGACGCGGGATAGTAGGGAGAGCTGAGAGACGCGGGATAGTCGGGAGAGCTGAGAGACGCGGGATAGTCGGGAGAGCTGAGAGACGCGGGATAGTCGGGAGAGCTGAGAGACGCGGGATAGTCGGGAGAGCTGAGAGACGCGGGATAGTCGGGAGAGCTGAGAGACGCGGGATAGTCGGGAGAGCTGAGAGACGCGGGATAGTCGGGAGAGCTGAGAGACGCGGGATAGTCGGGGGAGCTGAGAGGGTCGGGATAGTCGGGGGAGCTGAGAGGGTCGGGATAGTCAGGAGAGCTGAGAGGGTCGGGATAGTCAGGAGAGCTGAGAGGGTCGGGATAGTCAGGAGAGCTGAGAGGGTCGGGATAGTCAGGAGAGCTGAGAGAGTCTGGAAAGCTGAGAGGGTCGGGATAGCTAGAAGAGTTGAGAGAGTCAGGAGAGCTGAGAATATATATACTGTCCTATATCCTACACTATATGTATTCTATACTGTGCTATATCTGATACATCCTGTATTATATACTGTACCGTACTGTGCAAAAGTTAGAAATGCTGTAAAACAAGAATGCTTTCAGAAATCTATATTTAAATTGTTTATTTTAATCCATTTATAAAATGCAAAGCGAGTGAAAAGAATAAAAATCTAAATAAAATCAATATTTGGTGTGACTGCCCTTTGGCTTCAAACCAGCATCAATTCTTACACTAGCACAAAGTCAGGGATTTTTTCAGGAGTAGAGAAAGGAGTATGATTAATCAGTTATGGTCAGGTAACGTTGGATCTTACATGCAGTGGTCGTATAATGTTGAGGAGCGTAGACACAGTGGTCAGGTAACGTTGAGGGGCATAAACACAGTGTTTGGATAACGTTGAGAGGCATAGACGCAGTGAACGGGTAACGTTGAGGGGCATAGACGCAGTGAACGGGTAACGTTGAGGGGCGTAGACGCAGTGAACGGGTAACGTTGAGGGGCATAGACGCAGTGAACGGGTAACGTTGAGGGGCGTAGACGCAGTGGACAGGCAACTTTGAGAGGTGTAGACGCAGTGGATGGGAAACGTTGAGGGGTATAGACGCAGTGGATGGGTAATGTTGAGCGTAGACGCAGTGGACGGGCAACGTTGAGGGGCGTAGACGCAGTGGACGGGTAATGTTGTGGGGCGTAGACGCAGTGGTCGGGCAACGTTGAGGGACGTAGACGCAGTGGATGGGCGGCGTAGACGCAGTGGATGGGCGGCGTAGACGCAGTGGATGGGCAACGTTGAGGGGCGTAGACGCAGTGGATGGGCAACGTTGAGGGGCGTAGACGCAGTGGATGGGCAACGTTGAGGGGCGTAGACGCAGTGGTCGGGTAACGTTGAGAGGCGTAGACGCAGTGGATGGGAAACGTTGAGGGGTGTAGACGCAGTGGATGGGTAATGTTGAGCGTAGACGCAGTGGACGGGCAACATTGAGGGGCGTAGACGCAGTGGACGGGCAATGTTGAGGGGCGTAGACGCAGTGGACGGGCAACGTTGAGGGGCGTAGACGCAGTGGACGGGCAACGTTGAGGGGCGTAGACGCAGTGGACGGGCAACGTTGAGGGGTGTAGACGCAGTGGACGGGTAATGTTGTGGGGCGTAGACGCAGTGGTCGGGTAACGTTGAGGGGCGTAGACGCAGTGGATGGGCGGCGTAGACGCAGTGGATGGGCAACGTTGAGGGGCGTAGACGCAGTGGATGGGCAACGTTGAGGGGCGTAGACGCAGTGGATGGGTAACGTTGAGGGGTGTAGACGCAGTGGATGGGTAATGTTGAGCGTAGACGCAGTGGACGGGCAACGTTGAGGGGCGTAGACGCAGTGGACGGGCAACGTTGAGGGGCGTAGACGCAGTGAACGGGCAACGTTGAGGGGCGTAGACGCAGTGGATGGGTAACGTTGAGGGGCGTAGACGCAGTGGACGGGTAACGTTGAGGGGCGTAGACGCAGTGGTCGGGTAACGTTGAGGGGCGTAGACGCAGTGGATGGGCGGCGTAGACGCAGTGGATGGGCAACGTTGAGGGGCGTAGACGCAGTGGACGGGCAACGTTGAGGGGCGTAGACGCAGTGGACGGGTAACGTTGAGGGGCGTAGACGCAGTGGACAGGTAACGTTGAGGGGCGTAGACGCAGTGGTCAGGTAACGTTGAGGGGCGTAGACGCAGTGGTCGGGTAACGTTGAGAGGCGTAGACGCAGTGGTCGGGTAACGTTGAGAGGCATAGACGCAGTGGATGGGCAGCGTAGACGCAGTGGATGGGCAACGTTGAGGGGTGTAGACGCAGTGGATGGGCAACATTGAGGGGCGTAGACGCAGTCGTCGGGTAACGTTGAGAGGCGTAGACGCAGTGGTCGGGTAACGTTGAGGGGCGTAGACGCAGTGGATGGGCGGCGTAGACGCAGTGCATGGGCGGCGTAGACGCAGTGGATGGGCAACGTTGAGGGGCGTAGACGCAGTGGACGGGCAACGTTGAGGGGCGTAGACGCAGTGGACGGGTAACGTTGAGGGGCGTAGACGCAGTGGACGGGTAACGTTGAGGGGCGTAGACGCAGTGGTCGGGTAACGTTGAGGGGCGTAGACGCAGTGGTCGGGTAACGTTGAGAGGCATAGACGCAGTGGATGGGCGGCGTAGACGCAGTGGATGGGCAACGTTGAGGGGTGTAGACGCAGTGGATGGGCAACATTGAGGGGCGTAGACGCAGTCGTCGGGTAACGTTGAGAGGCGTAGACGCAGTCGTCGGGTAACATTGAGAGGCGTAGACGCAGTGGTCGGGTAACGTTGAGAGGCGTAGACGCAGTGGACGGTAATGTTGAGAAGAATAAACACAGTGTTCAAGGTAATGTTAAAGAGTGTAGACGCAGTGGTCGGGTAACGCTGCCGAGCATAGACACAGTGGTCAGCAAAGGAAACCTAATGCAGCAGATTAAAGATACATCATGCTTCCTTCCCTTCCACATTTGAAGATGTCCAGCAGTGTCATCAGTGAAGAACTGTCTGAAACCAGTGGGACCTAGGTCCAGCAATCTACTGTCTGGAGAAGTCTGGTGGGACCTAGGTCCAGCAATCTACTGTCTGGAGAAGTCTGGTGGGACCTAGGTCCAGCGATCTACTGTCTGGAGAAGTCTGGTGGGACCTAGGTCCAGCAATCTACTGTCTGGAGAAGTCTGGTGGGACCTAGGTCCAGCAATCTACTGTCTGGAGAAGTCTGGTGGGACCTAGGTCCAGCAATCTACTGTCTGGAGAAGTCTGGTGGGACCTAGGTCCAGCAATCTACTGTCTGGAGATGTCTGGTGGGACCTAGGTCCAGCAATCTACTGTCTGGAGAAGTCTGGTGGGACCTAGGTCCAATAAATCTACTGTCTGGAGAAGTCTGGTGGGACCTAGGTCCAGCAATCTACTGTCTGGAGAAGTCTGGTGGGACCTAGGTCCAGCAATCTACTGTCTGGAGAAGTCTGGTGGGACCTAGGTCCAGTAATCTACTGTCTGGAGAAGTCTGGTGGGACCTAGGTCCAGCAATCTACTGTCTGGAGAAGTCTGGTGGGACCTAGGTGCAGTAATCTACTGTCTGGAGAAGTCTGGTGGGACCTAGGTCCAGCAATCTACTGTCTGGAGAAGTCTGGTGGGACCTAGGTCCAGCAATCTACTGTCTGGAGAAGTCTGGTGGGACCTAGGTCCAGCAATCTACTGTCTGGAGAAGTCTGGTGGGACCTAGGTCCAGCAATCTACTGTCTGGAGAAGTCTGGTGGGACCTAGGTCCAGCAATCTACTGTCTGGAGAAGTCTGGTGGGACCTAGGTCCAGCAATCTACTGTCTGGAGAAGTCTGGTGGGACCTAGGTCCAGCAATCTACTGTCTGGAGAAGTCTGGTGGGACCTAGGTCCAGCAATCTACTGTCTGGAGAAGTCTGGTAGGACCTAGGTCCAGTAATCTACTGTCTGGAGATGTCTGGTGGGACCTAGGTCCAGCAATCTACTGTCTGGAGAAGTCTGGTGGGACCTAGGTCCAGCAATCTACTGTCTGGAGAAGTCTGGTGGGACCTAGGTCCAGCAATCTACTGTCTGGAGAAGTCTGGTGGGACCTAGGTCCAGCAATCTACTGTCTGGAGAAGTCTGGTGGGACCTAGGTCCAGCAATCTACTGTCTGGAGATGTCTGGTGGGACCTAGGTCCAGCAATCTACTGTCTGGAGAAGTCTGGTGGGACCTAGGTCCAGCAATCTACTGTCTGGAGAAGTCTGGTGGGACCTAGGTCCAGTAATCTACTGTCTGGAGAAGTCTGGTGGGACCTAGGTCCAGCAATCTACTGTCTGGAGAAGTCTGGTGGGACCTAGGTCCAGCAATCTACTGTCTGGAGAAGTCTGGTGGGACCTAGGTCCAGCAATCTACTGTCTGGAGAAGTCTGGTGGGACCTAGGTCCAGCAATCTACTGTCTGGAGAAGTCTGGTGGGACCTAGGTCCAGCAATCTACTGTCTGGAGAAGTCTGGTAGGACCTAGGTCCAGTAATCTACTGTCTGGAGATGTCTGGTGGGACCTAGGTCCAGCAATCTACTGTCTGGAGAAGTCTGGTGGGACCTAGGTCCAGCAATCTACTGTCTGGAGAAGTCTGGTGGGACCTAGGTCCAGCAATCTACTGTCTGGAGAAGTCTGGTGGGACCTAGGTCCAGCAATCTACTGTCTGGAGATGTCTGGTGGGACCTAGGTCCAGCAATCTACTGTCTGGAGAAGTCTGGTGGGACCTAGGTCCAGCAATCTACTGTCTGGAGAAGTCTGGTGGGACCTAGGTCCAGTAATCTACTGTCTGGAGAAGTCTGGTGGGACCTAGGTCCAGCAATCTACTGTCTGGAGAAGTCTGGTGGGACCTAGGTCCAGCAATCTACTGTCTGGAGAAGTCTGGTGGGACCTAGGTCCAGCAATCTACTGTCTGGAGAAGTCTGGTGGGACCTAGGTCCAGTAATCTACTGTCTGGAGAAGTCTGGTGGGACCTAGGTGCAGTAATCTACTGTCTGGAGAAGTCTGGTGGGACCTAGGTCCAGCAATCTACTGTCTGGAGAAGTCTGGTGGGACCTAGGTCCACCAATCTACTGTCTGGAGAAGTCTGGTGGGACCTAGGTCCAGCAATCTACTGTCTGGAGAAGTCTGGTGGGACCTAGGTCCAGCAATCTACTGTCTGGAGAAGTCTGGTGGGACCTAGGTCCAGCAATCTACTGTCTGGAGAAGTCTGGTGGGACCTAGGTCCAGCAATCTACTGTCTGGAGAAGTCTGGTGGGACCTAGGTCCAGCAATCTACTGTCTGGAGAAGTCTGGTGGGACCTAGGTCCAGTAATCTACTGTCTGGAGAAGTCTGGTGGGACCTAGGTCCAGCAATCTACTGTCTGGAGAAGTCTGGTGGGACCTAGGTCCAGCAATCTACTGTCTGGAGAAGTCTGGTGGGACCTAGGTGCAGTAATCTACTGTCTGGAGAAGTCTGGTGGGACCTAGGTCCAGTAATCTACTGTCTGGAGAAGTCTGGTGGGACCTAGGTCCAGCAATCTACTGTCTGGAGAAGTCTGGTGGGACCTAGGTCCAGCAATCTACTGTCTGGAGAAGTCTGGTGGGACCTAGGTCCAGCAATCTACTGTCTGGAGAAGTCTGGTGGGACCTAGGTCCAGCAATCTACTGTCTGGAGAAGTCTGGTGGGACCTAGGTCCAGTAATCTACTGTCTGGAGAAGTCTGGTGGGACCTAGGTCCACCAATCTACTGTCTGGAGAAGTCTGGTGGGACCTAGGTCCAGCAATCTACTGTCTGGAGAAGTCTGGTGGGACCTAGGTCCAGCAATCTACTGTCTGGAGAAGTCTGGTGGGACCTAGGTCCAGCAATCTACTGTCTGGAGATGTCTGGTGGGACCTAGGTCCAGCAATCTACTGTCTGGAGAAGTCTGGTGGGACCTAGGTCCAGCAATCTACTGTCTGGAGAAGTCTGGTGGGACCTAGGTCCAGCAATCTACTGTCTGGAGAAGTCTGGTGGGACCTAGGTGCAGTAATCTACTGTCTGGAGAAGTCTGGTGGGACCTAGGTCCAGCAATCTACTGTCTGGAGAAGTCTGGTGGGACCTAGGTCCAGCAATCTACTGTCTGGAGAAGTCTGGTGGGACCTAGGTCCAGCAATCTACTGTCTGGAGAAGTCTGGTGGGACCTAGGTCCAGCAATCTACTGTCTGGAGAAGTCTGGTGGGACCTAGGTCCAGCAATCTACTGTCTGGAGAAGTCTGGTGGGACCTAGGTCCAGCAATCTACTGTCTGGAGAAGTCTGGTGGGACCTAGGTCCAGCAATCTACTGTCTGGAGATGTCTGGTGGGACCTAGGTCCAGCAATCTACTGTCTGGAGAAGTCT
Organism: Lithobates pipiens; assembly: GCF_037356315.1. Taxonomy (NCBI): domain Eukaryota; kingdom Metazoa; phylum Chordata; class Amphibia; order Anura; family Ranidae; genus Lithobates; species Lithobates pipiens. Next base: position 283,239,161 of record NW_027507790.1, read on the forward strand.
GGTGGGACCTAGGTCCAGCAATCTACTGTCTGGAGAAGTCTGGTGGGACCTAGGTCCAGCAATCTACTGTCTGGAGAAGTCTGGTGGGACCTAGGTCCAGCAATCTACTGTCTGGAGAAGTCTGGTGGGACCTAGGTCCAGCAATCTACTGTCTGGAGAAGTCTGGTGGGACCTAGGTCCAGTAATCTACTGTCTGGAGAAGTCTGGTGGGACCTAGGTCCAGCAATCTACTGTCTGGAGAAGTCTGGTGGGACCTAGGTCCAGTAATCTACTGTCTGGAGAAGTCTGGTGGGACCTAGGTCCAGTAATCTACTGTCTGGAGAAGTCTGGTGGGACCTAGGTCCAGCAATCTACTGTCTGGAGAAGTCTGGTGGGACCTAGGTCCAGTAATCTACTGTCTGGAGAAGTCTGGTGGGACCTAGACTATTAACACTTTGATTTCTGAAAGCATTCTTCATTTACAGCAACACACCTGCCTATGACTTTGCACAGTAGTGTATATATATATATATCCTTTATCATCCCCATACTGTTCTTATGTTTTATACATCCAAACATGTATATCCTCCTTACATCTCTCTCTCTCTATATCTATATACACTCACCAGCCACTCTATAAGGTACACCTGTTCAATTGCTTGGTAATATAAATTGCAAATCGGCCAATCACATGGCAGCAACTCAATGTACTTGGGCATCTAGATGTGGTGAAGACAACTTGCTGAAGTTCAAACCAAGCATCAGAATGGGGAAGAAAGGGGATTGAAGGGACTTTTTACGTGACATGGTTGCTGGTGGCAGACGGGTCGGTCTGAGTATTTCAGTATTTAGGATTTTCATGCACAACCATCTCTTGGGATTACAGAAAATGGTGGGAAAATATCCAGTGTTCGTTGTGTGGAGGAAAATGCCTTTTTGAGGTCAGAGGAGAATGGGCAGACTGGTTCCAGACTGATAAAAATGCAACATTAACTCCAATAACCTCTCGTTACACCCAAGGAATGCAGAATACCATCTTTGAACACACAACACATCCAACTTTTAAACAGATGGGCTACAGCAGCAGAAGAAACAACACCAGGTGCCATTTCTGTCAGCTAAGAACAGGAAACTGGGGCTACAATTGGCACAGGATCACCAACATCGGACAATTGAAGATTGGAAAAATGTTGCCTGCTCTGATGAGTCTGGATTTCACCTCCGACATTCAGATGGTAGGGTCAGAATTTAGCGCATGGATCCATCCTGCCTTGTATCACCAGTTCAGGCTGGTGGTGGGGGTGTAATGGTGCGGGGGATGGGGTATCACTGGTTCAGGCTGGTGGTGGGGGTGTAATGGTGTGGGGGTATCACCTATTCAGGCTGGTGGTGGGGGTGTAATGGTGAGGGGGATGGGGTATCACCGGTTCAGGCTGGTGGTGGGGGTGTAATGGTGTGGGGGATGGGGTATCACTGGTTCAGGCTGGTGGTGGGGGTGTAATGGTGTGGGGGATGGGGTATCACTGGTTCAGGCTGGTGGTGGGGGTGTAATGGTGTGGGGGATGGGATATCACTGGTTCAGGCTGGTGGTGGGGGTGTAATGGTGTGGGGGATGGGATATCACTGGTTCAGGCTGGTGGTGGGGGTGTAATGGTGTGGGGGATGGGGTATCACTGGTTCAGGCTGGTGGTGGGGGTGTAATGGTGTGGGGGATGGGGTATCACTGGTTCAGGCTGGTGGTGGGGGTGTAATGGTGTGGGGGATGGGATATCACTGGTTCAGGCTGGTGGTGGGGGTGTAATGGTGTGGGGGATGGGATATCACTGGTTCAGGCTGGTGGTGGGGGTGTAATGGTGTGGGGGATGGGGTATCACTGGTTCAGGCTGGTGGTGGGGGTGTAATGGTGCGGGGGATGGGGTATCACCTATTCAGGCTGGTGGTGGGGGGTAATGGTGTGGGGGATGGGGTATCACTGGTTCAGGCTGGTGGTGGGGGTGTAATGGTGTGGGGGATGGGGTATCACCGGTTCAGGCTGGTGGTGGGGGTGTAATGGTGTGGGGGATGGGGTATCACTGGTTCAGGCTGGTGGTGGGGGTGTAATGGTGTGGGGGATGGGGTATCACTGGTTCAGGCTGGTGGTGGGGGTGTAATGGTGTGGGGGATGGGGTATCACTGGTTCAGGCTGGTGGTGGGGGTGTAATGGTGTGGGGGATGGGATATCACCGGTTCAGGCTGGTGGTGGGGGTGTAATGGTGTGGGGGATGGGATATCACCGGTTCAGGCTGGTGGTGGGGGTGTAATGGTGTGGGGGATGGGGTATCACTGGTTCAGGCTGGTGGTGGGGGTGTAATGGTGTGGGGGATGGGGTATCACCGGTTCAGGCTGGTGGTGGGGGTGTAATGGTGTGGGGGATGGGGTATCACCGGTTCAGGCTGGTGGTGGGGGTGTAATGGTGTGGGGGATGGGGTATCACCGGTTCAGGCTGGTGGTGGGGGTGTAATGGTGTGGGGGATGGGGTATCACCGGTTCAGGCTGGTGGTGGGGGTGTAATGGTGTGGGGGATGGGGTATCACTGGTTCAGGCTGGTGGTGGGGGTGTAATGGTGTGGGGGATGGGATATCACCGGTTCAGGCTGGTGGTGGGGGTGTAATGGTGTGGGGGATGGGGTATCACTGGTTCAGGCTGGTGGTGGGGGTGTAATGGTGTGGGGGATGGGGTATCACCGGTTCAGGCTGGTGGTGGGGGTGTAATGGTGTGGGGGATGGGGTATCACCGGTTCAGGCTGGTGGTGGGGGTGTAATGGTGTGGGGGATGGGGTATCACCGGTTCAGGCTGGTGGTGGGGGTGTAATGGTGTGGAGGGATGGGGTATCACCGGTTCAGGCTGGTGGTGGGGGTGTAATGGTGCGGGGGATGGGGTATCACCGGTTCAGGCTGGTGGTGGGGGTGTAATGGTGCGGGGGATGGGGTATCACCGGTTCAGGCTGTTGGTGGTGGGGGTGTAATGGTGCGGGGGATGGGGTATCACCGGTTCAGGCTGGTGGTGGGGGTGTAATGGTGCGGGGGATGGGGTATCACCGGTTCAGGCTGGTGGTGGGGATGTAATGGTGTGGGGGATGGGATATCACCGGTTCAGGCTGGTGGTGGGGGTGTAATGGTGCGGGGGATGGGGTATCACCGGTTCAGGCTGGTGGTGGGGGTGTAATGGTGCGGGGGATGGGGTATCACTGGTTCAGGCTGGTGGTGGGGGTGTAATGGTGCGGGGGATGGGGTATCACTGGTTCAGGCTGGTGGTGGGGGTGTAATGGTGTGGGGGATGGGATATCACTGGTTCAGGCTGGTGGTGGGGGTGTAATGGTGCGGGGGATGGGGTATCACCGGTTCAGGCTGGTGGTGGGGGTGTAATGGTGCGGGGGATGGGGTATCACCGGTTCAGGCTGGTGGTGGGGGTGTAATGGTGCGGGGGATGGGGTATCACTGGTTCAGGCTGGTGGTGGGGGTGTAATGGTGTGGGGGATGGGGTATCACCGGTTCAGGCTGGTGGTGGGGGTGTAATGGTGTGGGGGATGGGGTATCACCGGTTCAGGCTGGTGGTGGGGATGTAATGGTGTGGGGGATGGGATATCACTGGTTCAGGCTGGTGGTGGGGGTGTAATGGTGTGGGGGATGGGGTATCACTGGTTCAGGCTGGTGGTGGGAGTGTAATGGTGCGGGGGATGGGGTATCACCGGTTCAGGCTGGTGGTGGGGGTGTAATGGTGCGGGGGATGGGGTATCACCGGTTCAGGCTGGTGGTGGGGGGTGTAATGGTGCGGGGGATGGGATATCAATCATCTCACCACTGGACAATGAGGTCCCTGTCCTCCAATGGCCTCCACACTCACCACATCTTATCCAATAGAGCTCCTTTGGGACGTGGTGGAACGGGAGATTGGCATCATGGATGTGCAGTGACTGTGTGATGTCACTATGGAGGAGAATCTCTGAGGAACGTTTCCAACACCTTGTAGTATCTACACCACCAAGAATGGAGGCCACAGGGGGTCCAACCCGCTACTAGCAAGGGGGACCTAATAAAATGGCCGGTGAGTATATATCGTCCTATACATCCTGTATTATATACGGTGTATACAGTATATCCTATATACCATTCTATAGCCTATATATATATCCTATACTGTCCTATATAGAGGGGGGGGGGGGATAACGATTGTCTCCCCTGCAGATTGTGTAAGTTTTGCCCCTTCCATAGAAATGAAGGATCTATAATTGTATTTTATTTGATGGAGACAGAAAATCAACCAAAATCACACAATACAAATGTTATAAATGGAGTAAAATAAGTATTTGATCCCCAACCAACCAACAACCCTCCCCCCACAGACTGGCTCCAGTAGGTGCTCATGTGGTACACAGATCAGTCCTGTCAATGTAAGAAGGTCCTCCTAATGACAACTCGTTATGTGTATAGAAGACGCCTGTCCACAGAATCCCTTCCCTCCAATCCTCACCATCATGGGGAAGACCAAAGATCTGTCAGATCTCACGATTGGACAATCCGCCGGACTTCCCGAACGAGCGGACCTGCCCACACACCACCGGACTTCCCGAACGAGCGGACCTGCCCACACGCCACCGGACTTCCCAAACGAGCGGACCTGCCCACACGCCACCGGACTTCCCGAACGAGCGGACCTGCCCACACACCACCGGACTTCCCGAACGAGCGGACCTGCCCACACACCACCGGACTTCCCAAACGAGCGGACCTGCCCACACACCACCGGACTTCCCGAACGAGCGGACCTGCCCACACACCACCGGACTTCCCGAACGAGCGGACCTGCCCACACGCCACCGGACTTCCCGAACGAGCGGACCTGCCCACACACACCACCGGACTTCCCGAACGCGCGGACCTGCCCACACACCACCGGACTTCCCGAACGAGTGGACCTGCCCACATGCCACCGGACTTCCCGAATGAGCGGACCTGCCCACACACCACCGGACTTCCCGAACAAGCGGACCTGCCCACACCCGGAGAAAAGTCCGTTAATTTTGAGCGCGGCTCCAGGTAGGCGGGACTAGCGAAGGAAGTGAATGTCGCCGCCTCCATCGGAGAGATTGACCCCTCGCCGCCCCGTCACCTGGTATGGACTTAAAGGGGAAGCCCTACACCAAAAAAACGGCATGGGGGTCCCCCCAAAGTCCATAGCAGACCCTTATCCGAGCACACAGCCCGGCCGGTCCGGAAAGTGGGTGGGGATGAGCAAGCTCCCCCCCCCTGAACTGTACCAGGCCGCGTGCCCTCAACATGGGGGGCACTTTAGCCAATTTTTTACTGGCAACTCGAAAAGTTACAAAATTCCAGTTTTAAGTGCAAATTTCAGTATTTAGGCTACAAACACGTAGAAAATACCATCAGAAATGACATTGAAGGTGGATAATAATGCAAAAAACATATTTGTGATAAAGTAGCTCAGAGACAGGACAGGCGGGCAAATAATGGAATGGGCAGGAAGATGATGGTGACACCTCACCCACCCGCCTATGTCACAGTGACAGTGTCTCCATGCCAGGTGGTCCTTTCAGCCCAAAAGACCCGATCCCATCCTACAGACCCCTACACAAAGCTCTGCCATCCCATGACATGCTCAGGCATTGCCTCTGCCCCTCCTCAGGAAGACACATGTACAGGTCCCCCTCCTCAGGAAGACACATGTACAGGTCCCCCTCCTCAGGAAGACACATGTACAGGTCCCCCTCCTCAGGAAGACACATGTACAGGTCCCCCTCCTCAGGAAGACACATGTACAGGTCCCCCTCCTCAGGAAGACACATGGACAGGTCCCCCTCCTCAGGAAGACACATGTACAGGTCCCCCTCCTCAGGAAGACACATGTACAGGTCCCCCTCCTCAGGAAGACACATGTACAGGTCCCCCTCCTCAGGAAGACACATGTACAGGTCCCCCTCCTCAGGAAGACACATGTACAGGTCCCCCTCCTCAGGAAGACACATGTACAGGTCCCCCTCCTCAGGTAGACACATGTACAGGTCCCCCTCCTCAGGAAGACACATGTACAGGTCCCCCTCCTCAGGAAGACACATGTACAGGTCCCCCTCCTCAGGAAGACACATGTACAGGTCCCCCTCCTCAGGAAGACACATGTACAGGTCCCCCTCCTCAGGAAGACACATGTACAGGTCCCCCTCCTCAGGAAGACACATGTACAGGTCCCCCTCCTCAGGAAGACACATGTACAGGTCCCCCTCCTCAGGAAGACACATGTACAGGTCCCCCTCCTCAGGAAGACACATGTACAGGTCCCCCTCCTCAGGAAGACACATGTACAGGTCCCCCTCCTCAGGAAGACACATGTACAGGTCCCCCTCCTCAGGAAGACACATGTACAGGTCCTCCTCCTCAGGAAGACACATGTACAGGTCCCCTTCCTCAGGAAGACACATGTACAGGTCCCCCTCCTCAGGAAGACACATGTACAGGTCCCATTCCTCAGGAAGACGCATGTACAGGTCCCCCTCCTCAGAAAGTGACATGTACAGGTCCCCCTCCTCAGGAAGACACATGTGCATGTCCCCCTCCTCAGGTAGACACATGTACAGGTCCCCCCTCCTCAGGAAGACACATGTACAGGTCCCCTTCCTCAGGAAGACACATGTACAGATCCCCTTCCTCAGGAAGACACATGGACAGGTCCCCCTACTCAGAAAGTGACATGTACAGGTCCCCCCTCCTCAGGAAGACACATGTACAGGTCCCCCTCCTCAGGTAGACACATGTACAGGTCCCCCTCCTCAGGAAGACACATGTACAGGTCCCCCTCCTCAGGAAGACACATGCACAGGTCCCCCTCCTCAGGAAGTGACATGTACAGGTCCCCCTCCTCAGGAAGACACATGTACATGTCCCCCTCCTCAGGAAGACACATGTACAGGTCCCCCTCCTCAGGAAGACACATGTACAGGTCCCCCTCCTCAGGAAGACACATGTACAGGTCCCCCTCCTCAGGAAGACACATGTACAGGTCCCCCTCCTCAGGAAGACGCATGTACAGGTCCTCCTCCTCAGGAAGACACATGTACAGGTCCCCTCCTCAGGAAGACACATGTACAGGTCCCCCTCCTCAGGAAGACACATGGACAGGTCCCCCTCCTCAGGAAGACACATGTACAGGTCCCCCTCCTCGGGAAGACACATGTACAGGTCCCCCTCCTCAGGAAGACACATGTACAGGTCCCCCTCCTCAGGAAGACACATGGACAGGTCCCCCTCCTCAGGAAGACACATGTACAGGTCCCCCTCCTCAGGAAGACACATGTACAGGTCCCCCTCCTCAGGAAGACACATGTACAGGTCCCCCTCCTCAGGAAGACACATGTACAGGTCCCCCTCCTCAGGAAGACACATGTACAGGTCCTCCTCCTCAGGAAGACACATGTACAGGTCCCCCTCCTCAGGAAGACACATGTACAGGGCCCCCTCCTCAGGAAGACACATGTACAGGTCCCCCTCCTCAGGAAGACACATGTACAGGTCCTCCTCCTCAGGAAGACACATGTACAGGTCCTCCTCCACCTCAGGAAGACACTACAGGACTCTCTGAAGTCTGCAAATGAACATCTAAATGATTCAGAGAAGGATTGGGGGAGAAAGTTCTGTGGTCAGATGAGACCAAAATTCAGCTCTTTGGCATCAACTCGACTCGCCGTGTTTGGAGGAAGAAAAATGGTGACTATGACCCTAAGAACACCATCCCTACAGTCACACACGGAGGTGAGAACATGAACACCATCCTTACAGTCACACACGGAGGTGAGAACATGAACACCATCCCTACAGTCACACACGGAGGTGGGAACATGAACACCATCCTTACAGTCACACACGGAGGTGAGAACATGAACACCATCCTTACAGTCACACACGGAGGTGGGAACATGAACACCATCCTTACAGTCACACACGGAGGTGAGAACATGAACACCATCCCTACAGTCACACACGGAGGTGGGAACATGAACACCATCCCTACAGTCACACACGGAGGTGGGAACATGAACACCATCCTTACAGTCACACACGGAGGTGAGAACATGAACACCATCCTTACAGTCACACACGGAGGTGGGAACATGAACACCATCCTTACAGTCACACACGGAGGTGAGAACATGAACACCATCCTTACAGTCACACACGGAGGTGAGAACATGAACACCATCCCTACAGTCACACACGGAGGTGGGAACATGAACACCATCCTTACAGTCACACACGGAGGTGAGAACATGAACACCATCCCTACAGTCACACACAGAAGTGGAAACATGAACACCATCCCTACAGTCACACACGGAGGTGGGAACATGACACTTTGGGGCTGTTTCTCTGATAAAGGTACAGGCCGACTTTGCCATATTGAGGGGCCAATGGACGGGGTCATGTATTGTAAGATCTTGGATAAGAACCTTCTTCCCTCACCCAGAACACTGAAGATGGGTCATGGATGAGTCTTCCAGCATAACAATGACCCAAAACATACCACCAAGGCAACAAAGGAGTGGCTCAAGAAGAAGCACATGAAGGTCATGGAGTGGCCTAGCCAGTCTCCAGACCTTAATCCTATAGAAAATGTATGGAGGAGCTGAAACTTTGAGTTGCCAAGAGACCATAAGGATTTAGAGATCTGTAGAGAAGAGAAGACCAAAATCCCTCCTGAGATGTGTGCAAACCTGATCACCACCTACAAGAAACGTCTGACCTCTGTGATCGCCAACAAGGGTTTCTCCACCAACTACTAGGGGATCGAATACTTATTTTACTCCCTGGACTACAACTCCATTTATAACATTTGTATCGTGTATTCATACATCTAGATATGAAATCTTTCTATGCAGGATTGATGAAATTGTCCAGACGAGGATTAGATATCATCATCACTTCTACCATCTGTTATAGGTTATATGGTGTGTACATATAGATGGTCTGTAGGTTATATGGTGTGTACATATAGATGGTCTGTAAGTTATATGGTGCGTACATATAGATGGTCTGTAGGTTATATGGTGTGTACATATAGATGGTCTGTAGGTTATATGGTGCGTACATATAGATGGTCTGTAGGTTATATGGTGTGTACATATAGATGGTCTGTAGGTTATATGGTGCGTACATATAGATGGTCTGTAGGTTATATGGTGTGTACATATAGATGGTCTGTAGGTTATATGGTGTGTACATATAGATGGTCTGTAGGTTATATGGTGTGTACATATAGATGGTCTGTAGGTTATATGGTGTGTACATATAGATGGTCTGTAGGTTATATGGTGTGTACATGTAGATGGTCTGTAGGTTATATGGTGTGTACATGTAGATGGTCTGTAGGTTATATGGTGCGTACATATAGATGGTCTGTAGGTTATATGGTGTGTACATATAGATGGTCTGTAGGTTATATGGTGTGTACATATAGATGGTCTGTAGGTTATATGGTGTGTACATGTAGATGGTCTGTAGGTTATATGGTGTGTACATATAGATGGTCTGTAGGTTATATGGTGTGTACATATAGATGGTCTGTAGGTTATATGGTGTGTACATATAGATGGTCTGTAGGTTATATGGTGTGTACATATAGATGGTCTGTAGGTTATATGGTGTGTACATATAGATGGTCTGTAGGTTATATGGTGTGTACATATAGATGGTCTGTAGGTTATATGGTGTGTACATATAGATGGTCTGTAGGTTATATGGTGTGTACATATAGATGGTCTGTAGGTTATATGGTTATAGCAGAGCATTGATTAGTACACACCTGCTTGGCTCGCTCGGAAGTGACGCTGCTCTGGGAGGGGAGAAGTCCCAGCTCGTTCTTCATTGCTCCTTGTGGAAGTTCTCTGACTTTTTCAGCTATGAAGTTGTGTGCCGCCAGCAAAGCTTCCAGCGTTCCTTGTACCAGACACACCCGCTCCGTCGTTCCTGTTCAGAAAACACAAATACGCTCATTATATGGCCCTCCTCTTCTTCACATAGAAATATTCTTCAGGATTATTGACTCTGTGTTCAGAGGGAAGATTAATTTCATATCATTCAGGATTCGGGTTTTATTGGCACTAGGGAAGGTGTAAGGCTTGGCATGGGCGAGCCCCGGGGTTGGGCCGAGCGCTGCTTAGAGAGCACTGGAAGGCAGAATTAGTGGCTGGGATCTTCTCTGGAGTTTTGGTGGATATTCTCCATCATATAAATCACACCAATGATAAAAATGATAGACCTTCATTTCTATGTAAGTGGGACACAATCAGCAGGGGAGACCATCAACATTGCCCCTCTGTATGTATCATGTATTCATACATTTAGATATGTATATATACAGTATGTGACAAAAGTAAGTACACCCTCAGTGACATTTCTTCTCTCTTTTCATGTGACAACACTGAAGAAATGACACTTGTCTACAATGTAAAGTAGTGAGTGTACAGCTTGTATAACAGTGTAAATTTCCTGTCCCCTCAAAATAACTCAACACACAGCCATTAATGTCTAAACCGCTGGCAACAAAAGTCAGTACACCCCTAAGTGAAAATCTCCAAATTGGGCCCAATTAGCCATTTTCACTCCCCGGTGTCATGTGACTCGTTAGTGTTATGGTGTGTACATATAGATGGTCTGTAGGTTATATGGTGTGTACATATAGATGGTCTGTAGGTTATGTGGTGTGTACATATAGATGGTCTGTAGGTTATATGGTGTGTACATGTAGATGGTCTGTAGGTTATGTGGTGTGTACATATAGATGGTCTGTAGGTTATATGGTGCGTACATATAGATGGTCTGTAGGTTATATGGTGCGTACATATAGATGGTCTGTAGGTTATATGGTGTGTACATATAGATGGTCTGTAGGTTATATGGTGCGTACATATAGATGGTCTGTAGGTTATATGGTGTGTACATATAGATGGTCTGTAGGTTATATGGTGTGTACATATAGATGGTCTGTAGGTTATATGGTGTGTACACATCATAGATGGATCCTGGTTGAGGTTTGGATGTCCCAGGCACAAATAAGTATCTCACTGCTTGCCACCAAATGTGACAGAATCCGGACACCCTGACTGGCTATCTCCGCCATGAAGCTTTCAAACTCTGAAACACGAGAACAGAGAAACTTCTTATAGTTACCCCAAGAACTAGGCATCACCAGTTTTGGAGTAAACCAGAATAAGAACTGTTTATTTGAACAAGAATATAGGCTTTTATACACTTGAGAAGGAGGTAACTCACTACATTAACAGTGACCCAAATATTTACCCAAAACATCACACAATGGTTTAGCTAACCAGGTACAGCTGACTTATGGCTAACTCCAATTCAGAGGATCCTTAATTAACCACCTGGATACTCAGATGTCACATTCCAGGTCAGACTTGCCGACTTCAAGCTAACTACAGACAATACACATTATCATAAGTATAAACACAGCAGACCTTCAGACAATAGCATGAGAACCCACTTACAATAAACACATTATGGCAGGGGCCCCCAGACAGGTGGCTTGCTGATGACATCAACATTATGAGTCCCAAGCTGGCAGAGACCATCATGCCCTTTTTAATAATGTCCTTTTGCATTACATAAAAGAACATCTTTCTAAATGCTTGCATCTCCCTCAAATGCCAGAGTCCATAGTCGGTAGGCAGAGGCCAGCATTCAACCCCCTCCAAAAGCCTCTGTCCCGGGTGAGTCTATCACAGGTATCAGTGGTTGTGTTAGGGTTAGAGTTGGCATTGGTGGTTTGTTTAGGGTAAGAGTTGGTTTTGTGGTTGGGTTAGGGTTGTAGTTAGTATTGGTGGTTGAGTTAGGGTAAGAGTTGGTTTTGGTGATTGGGTTAGAGTTAGGGTCAGTGTTAGTGGTTGGGTTCAGATTAAAGTTACAATTAATAGCTGCCTTTATTGTGCCCACTTTAGATACTGTAGATGAGAAGATAAAAGGACTCCACATAGAATTAAACTTTGATTTAGTATACATTCTGTTCCTTTGAAGTATCATGGGAGGAACAGGTGACAGGTGAGGTGGGGGAGGAACGGGTGACAAGGTGGGGGAGGAACGGGTGACAAGTAAGGTGGGGGAGGAACGGGTGACAGGTAAGGTGGGCGGAAAATGATTGACAGGTAAGGTGGGGAGGAACGGGTGATAGGTAAGGTGGGGGAGGGGAGGAACGGGTGACAGGTAAGGTGGGGAGAAACAGCTGCAGAGGAGCCCCCCCCCCCACCCTGGGCCCGCAGAGGAGAACCCCCACTCTGTGCCTGTAGAGGAGATCCCCCACCCCATGCCTGCAGAGGAGTCCCCCCCACACCGGACATGCAGAGAAGACCCCCCCCCACTCTGGGTCTGCAGAAGAGACCCCCCACCCTATGCCTTTAGAGGAGTTCCCCCACTCTGTGCCTGCAGAGGAGACCCCCCCACTCTGTGCCTGCGGAGAAGACCCCCACCCCGGGCCTGCAGAGGAGTACCCCCCACCCTGGACCTGCAGAGGAGAACCCCCACTCTGTGCCTGCAGAGGAGACCCCCCCACCTCATGCCTACAGAGGAGACCCCCCACCTCATGCCTACAGAGGAAACCCCCCAACCACATGGCTACAGAGGAGACCCCCACCCCATGCTTGCAGAGGAAAACCCTCACCCGGAGCCTGCAGAGGAGACCCCCCACCTCATGCCTGCAGAGGAGACCCCCCCACCCCGGGCCTGCAGCGCAGGGAAGCCGCTAATAGTAAATTTCTATTGTATGAATCCAGGCCTAACAGAATAACACCGTATCGTCGTGGCAACCTGACATACACATGACCGTCTGACAGTAAGCTGTTTCCATGGCAATAGATTATATCCTGTGGAAGAGACTACAACATCTGGTAGTCAGCTGTCTCCATAGCAACCTGGACCCTTCTCTGGACTGCCATGCCTGATTGGCTGGGAACGGTTTCCACGGATACCAATTATTTCCTAGGCTTTGGCCTGCAGGGACTCGGCCTTTGCTGTCAGTGTGCCAGGTCCATGGCGTGAGATTGTGGCACGTTTATATTCCCGGCACGTTCACCGGGAATAGAACCAGACACTGGGCGCCCATAGAAAGTGTCCCTGCATTGGCCCATGTGAAGGCTGCTGCTGGAAATGCTGGTCGCCTGGCAAGCTGCGGCTGTCATGGTGATTTCGGATCTGCAGGACGGTGATTGGAAGGGATCACTTCCCGGCTCTCTTATGGTTTGCACAGAGCGGCCCCTATCCTCCTCTTCTGGGGCCCCCTTCTGGCGCTCCTGGCTCCTCCTCCCTTGCAGGCCCAATCCTAAGCCGGCTCTGTGCGTCCATTGACACACACATTGCAGCCCTGCCCCTCACTCCCACCTCACTGGCTGTGATTGACAGCAGGGGAGCCAATGAGGAGCATGAGGGTGGAGAGAGCCTTGGCTGGATGGAGATCGGGCTCAGGGAGCCTGGAGGGGTTTATCTTCATACAGAGAATGGATTCTACAGCAATGACTGAGGCTTCTCCCAAGACTTTCATGCAGCTAAGAACACATCAGACATTCCGGATATCAGACAGATCACGGAGTCCATAGTAATACAAATGTATTGGAAACTCCTTCATATAACCAGATTTACACCCCCGATTTCAGGGGTACACCACATCTACGGGCCTTCCTTTATCTAGATACACCACGTCTACGGGCCTTCCTTTATCCAGATACACCACGTCTACGGGCCTTTCTTTATCTAGATACACCAAGTCTATGGGCCTTCCTTTATCTAGATACACCACGTCTATGGGCCTTCCTATATCCAGATACACCACATCTACGGGCCTTCCTTTATCTAGATACACCACGTCTACGGGCCTTTCTTTATCCAGATACACCACGTCTACGGGCCTTCCTTTATCTAGATACACCACGTCTACAGGCCTTTCTTTATCTAGATACACCACGTCTATGGGCCTTCCTTTATCTAGATACACCACGTCTATGGGCCTTCCTATATCCAGATACACCACGTCTACGGGCCTTCCTTTATCCAGATACACCACGTCTACGGGCCTTTCTTTATCCAGATACACCACGTCTACGGGCCTTCCTTTATCTAGATACACCACGTCTACAGGCCTTCCTTTATCTAGATACACCACGTCTATGGGCCTTCCTTTATCTAGATACACCACATCTACGGGCCTTCCTTTATCCAGATACACCACGTCTACGGGCCTTCCTTTATCTAGATACACCACATCTACGGGCCTTCCTTTATCTAGATACACCACATCTACGGGCCTTCCTTTATCTAGATACACCATGTCTACAGACCTTCCTTTATCTAGATATACCACATCTACGGGCCTTTCTTTATCCAGATACACCACGTCTACGGGCCTTCCTTTATTTAGATACACCACATCTACGGGCCTTCCTTTATCTAGATACACCACGTCTATGGGCCTTCCTTTATCTAGATACACCACGTCTATGGGCCTTCCTTTATCTACATACACCACATCTACAGGCTTTCCTTTATTTAGATACACCACGTCTATGGCCTTCCTTTATCTACATACACCACGTCTATGGGCCTTCCTTTATCTAGATACACCACGTCTACGGGCCTTCCTTTATCTACATACACCACGTCTATGGGCCTTCCTTTATCTAGATACACCACGTCTACGGGCCTTCCTTTATCTACATACACCACGTCTATGGGCCTTCCTTTATCTAGATACACCACGTCTACGGGCCTTCCTTTATCTAGATACACCACGTCTACGTGCCTTCCTTTATCTAGATACACCACTTCTACGAGCCTTCCTTTATCCAGATACACCACGTCTACGGGCCTTCCTTTATCCAGATACACCACGTCTACGGGCCTTCCTTTATCTAGATACACCACGTCTACGGGCCTTCCTTTATCTAGATACACCCTGTCTATGGGACTTCCTTTATCTAGATACACCACGTCTACGGGCCTTCCTTTATCTAGATACACCACATCTACGGGCCTTCCTTTATCCAGATACTCCACGTCTACGGGCCTTCCTTTATCTAGATACACCACATCTACGGGCCTTCCTTTATCCAGATACACCACATCTACGGACATTCCTTTATATAGATACACCACATCTACGGGCCTTCCTTTATCTACATACACCACGTCTCTGGGCCTTCCTTTATCTAGATACACCACGTCTACGGGCCTTCCTTTATCTAGATACACCACGTCTACGGGCCTTCCTTTATCTAGATACACCACGTCTACGGGCCTTCCTTTATCTAGATACACCACGTCTACGGGCCTTCCTTTATCTAGATACACCACGTCTACGGGCCTTCCTTTATCTAGATACACCATGTCTACGGGCCTTCCTTTATCTAGATACACCATGTCTACGGACCTTCCTTTATCCAGATACTCCACGTCTACGGGCATTCCTTTATCTAGATACACCACATCTACGGGCCTTCCTTTATCTAGATACACCACGTCTACGGGCCTTCCTTTATCTAGATACACCATGTCTACGGGCCTTCCTTTATCTAGATACACCATGTCTACGGACCTTCCTTTATCCAGATACTCCACGTCTACGGGCATTCCTTTATCTAGATACACCACATCTACGGGCCTTCCTTTATCCAGATACACCACGTCTACGGACCTTCCTTTATATAGATACACCACATCTACGGGCCTTTCTTTATCCAGATACACCACGTCTACGGGCCTTCCTTTATCCAGATACACCACGTCTACGGGCCTTCCTTTATCTAGATACACCACGTCTACGGGCCTTCCTTTATCTAGATGGGAACTCACTTCCTCATAGAAGGTTAGTAGATTGGTTTGGCAAGAACGATTCTTCATGAATCCATGCTGATTACTGCTAATGATACCGTTCTCATTACTAACATCTTGTATATAGTCCCTCATCATCCCCTCTAACAGTTTAGATACTATTGATGTTAGGCTGACTGGTCTGTAATTCCCAGGGATGTATTTTGGGCCCTTTTTAAATATTGGTGCTACATTGGCTTTTCTCCAATCAGCTGGTACCATTCCAGTCAGTAAAAATTAGGAACAATGGTCTGGCAATTACTTGACTGAGTTCCTTAAAGGGGTTGTAAACCCTCGTGCATCCTATGCATTAAGGTGAAAAACCTTCTGGCAATGACCAGCCCCCCATTTTACTTACCTGAGCACTGTATTTCCCTTGGTGGAGATGTGCTGTCCCTCTCTTGATTGGATAGATTGATAGCAGCTCAGCCATTGACTCCCGCTGCTGTCAACCAAATCCAATGACGTGGGCGCCGGGGGTGGGGCCGAGTCTGGCATTTGTGTCTATGGACGCCAAATGCTGGACTCGGGAGTGTGCTCGCAAGGTAACCCCCCAGGAGAATGCTCCTCCTAGGGGATTATATGATGCGGGGAGGAGCCGCAAGAGCCACCATGGGACCCCAGAAGAAGGATTGGGGGCCACTCTGTGCAAAATGAGCTGCACAGTGGAGGTAAGTCTGAGATGTTTGTTATTTCAAAAAAAAAAAAAAAAACAAGCATTTACAATCACTTTAAAGCGGGGGTCCACTCAAAAAAATATATTAAAAGCCAGCAGCTACAAATACTGCAGCTGCTGACTTTTAATAAATGGACACTTACCTGTCCAGGGTGCCCGCGATGTCAGCAGCCGAAGCCGATCGACTGCCGCCGCCATCCTCAATGCGCACCCTAACTGGTCCCCACTGTGTTCTGGGACCTGTGTGTTTCCCAGAACACAGCGGGGGGGGGGGGGGGGGGGTTCATTTTTCTGTGACCCTTCACTTTAAGGACCCTCGGGTGCAAGCCGTCTCCTAGATTGTAAGCTCTAACGAGTAGGGCCCTCTGAATCCTCCTGTATTAAATTGATTTGTAATTGTACTGTCTGCTCTAATGCTGCGCAAACTGTCCGGGCCATATAAATCCTGTATAATAATAATAATCCGGTCCCGGTCATTTATTAATGTTAAGTTTCCCAAGTCTAATTCTAATTCTGCCCTCTGATAACCATGGAGGGGCTTCCTGTGATGTGTCATGGAGGATAAACACTGCAGTTTTGGTAACTGAAGCCCCCCGATTCCCTCGTGAAGACTGAGGAGAAGAATAAATTCAATACCTTCTCCATCTCCCCATCCTTTGTAACCTTCCTCATTCTTTATGGGGCCAATATGGTCTGTCCTCCCTTTTTTACAGTTTATATACTTAAAGAATTTCTTGTGATTTTTTTACTCTCCCCCACTATGAGCCTTTCGTGTTCTATTTTATCCGCCCTGATTACATTTCTTGTTGCATTCTTTGTAAAGTTGGAATGCTGATGATGATCCCTCAGCCTTGTATTTTTTGAAGGCCTTCTCCTTGGCATTTATATAAATTTTTACATTGGAGTTAAGCCACCCAGGATACATTAACATGATGGGATGTGGTTGGGTGTGGTGTACCATGGATACAGTGAAATGATGGGATGTGGTTGGGTGTGGTGTACCATGGATACAGTGACATGATGGGATGTGCTTGGGCGTGGTATACCATGGATACAGTGATATGATGGGATGTGCTTGAGCGTGGCTTACCATGGATACAGTGACATGAGGGGATGTGGTTGGGCATGGTGTGCCATGGATACAGTGACATGAGGGGATGTGGTTGGGCATGGTGTGCCATGGATACAGTGACATGAGGGGATGTGGTTGGGTGTGGTGTACCATGGATACAGTGACACGAGGGGATGTGGTTGGGCGTGGCATACCATGGATACAGTGACATGAGGGGATGTGGTTGGGTGTGGTGTACCATGGATACAGTGAAATGAGGGGATGTGGTTGGATGTAGCGTACCACGGATACAGCGACATAATAGGATGTGGTTGGGCGTGGTGTACCATGGATACAGTGACATGAGGGGGTGTGGTTGGGCGTGGTGTACCATGGATACAGTGACATGAGGGGGTGTGGTTGGGCGTGGCTTGCCATGGATACAGTTACATGAGGGGATGTGGTTGGGCGTGGTGTACCTTGGATACAGTGAAATTATGGGATGTGGTTGGGCGTGGCGTATCATGGATACAGTGACATGGTGGGATGTGGTTGGGCATGGTGTACCATGGATACAGTGAAATGATGGGATGTGGTTGAGCGTGGCGGATCAGGGATACAGTAACATGATGGGATGTGGTTGGGCGGGAGCGTACCATGGATACAATGACATGATGGGATGTGGTTGGGCGTGGTGTACTGGCCTGTGCATAGTGTGCCCATTTCCAACACACAAACTGCTCTTCTTCTGATGAATGCCACGATAGTGGTCAGTGGGGCATATGGCCCGAGAACCAGAATAAACATTGACATAAAAACAACAAATATTGGAATTCTGGTTCTGCCCGCTAGGTCACGTGAATGAACAAGTGACAGGTGCTCTTAGGATTTTGGTTGATTGTTGGCTGTAGTGTTAGATTTGTGGTAGTTCACTGACTGGTGGCTTCATTTTATACCATGGCACAGCCGATCTCTCACCTGGATAGAAGTCCTTGGACTTGGACAGTTTGACTGTGGCACCCGTCTCACGCTGCAGCTGGACAATCGTCTGTCCTCCTTTACCGATAATGGAACCGGCGGCATAGCTGGGGATCAGGACCTTCAGGAAGAGTTCTGCGTCATCTGCAGGACAGAAGATGCCGAGATGTCATTCCACCATAACCAACAATCTACTGTGTACCACCGAGAGGACAAGGAGCCACATTATACAATGTACCACAGGGAGCCACAATATATAATGTACCATAGGGAGCCACAATATACAATGTACCATAGGGAGCCACAATATACAATGTACCACAGGGAACCACAATATAAAATTTAACACAGGGAGCCACAATATACAATGTAACACAGGGAACAATGATATACAATGTTCCATAGGGGGCAACGATATACAATGTTCCATAGGGGGCAACAATATACAATGTATCATAGGGAGCAATGATGTGGGAAGAAGTTTATTGCCATCCATCACTTCCACAGCCCGCTGAAGATACTGCCCCCTCCCCCCATGTATTCTGGTCTCCACTGTCCCACCTGCAAACCTGGGACTGTAATGGAGATAGGTGAGCAATTGATGGAAGGAGATAGATGAGTAGTTGATGGAAGGAGATAGGTGAGCAATTGTTGGAAGGAGATAGGTGAACAATTGATGGAAGGAGATAGGTGAGCAATTGATGGAAGGAGATAGGTGAACAATTGTTGGAATGGAGATAGGTGAACAATTGATGGAATGGAGATAGGTGAACAATTGATGGAATGGAGATAGGTGAACAATTGATGGAAGGAGATAGGTGAACAATTGTTGGAAGGAGATAGGTGAACAATTGATGGAATGGAGATAGGTGAACAATTGATGGAAGGAGATAGGTGAACAATTGATGGAAGGAGATAGGTGAGCAATTGATGGAAGGAGATAGGTGAACAATTGATGGAAGGAGATAGGTGAGCAATTGATGGAAGGAGATAGGTGAACAATTGATGGAAGGAGATAGGTGAGCAATTGATGGAAGGAGATAGGTGAACAATTGATGGAAGGAGATAGGTGAGCAATTGATGGAAGGAGATAGGTGAACAATTGATGGAAGGAGATAGGTGAACAATTGATGGAATGGAGATAGGTGAACAATTGATGGAAGGAGATAGGTGAGCAGTTGATGGAAGGAGATAGGTGAGCAATTGATGGAAGGAGATAGGTGAACAATTGATGGAAGGAGATAGGGGAACAATTGATGGAAGGAGATAGGTGAGCGATTGATGGAAGGAGATAGGTGAACAATTGATGGAAGGAGATAGGTGAGCAATTGATGGAAATAGATAGGTGAACAATTGATGGAAGGAGATAGGTGAACAATTGATGGAAGGAGATAGGTGAACAATTGATGGAAGGAGATAGGTGAGCAATTGATGGAAGGAGATAGGTGAACAATTGATGGAAGGAGATAGGTGAGCAATTGATGGAATGGAGATAGGTGAGCAATTGTTGGAAGGAGATAGGTGAACAATTGATGGAATGGAGATAGGTGAGCAATTGTTGGAAGGAGATAGGTGAACAATTGATGGAATGGAGATAGGTGAACAATTGATGGAATGGAGATAGGTGAACAATTGATGGAATGGAGATAGGTGAACAATTGATGGAAGGAGATAGGTGAGCAATTGATGGAATGGAGATAGGTGAACAATTGATGGAAGGAGATAGGTGAGCAGTTGATGGAAGGAGATAGGTGAACAATTGATGGAAGGAGATAGGTGAGCAATTGATGGAAGGAGATAGGTGAACAATTGATGGAAGGAGATAGGTGAGCAATTGATGGAAGGAGATAGGTGAACAATTGATGGAATGGAGATAGGTGAACAATTGATGGAAGGAGATAGGTGAGCAGTTGATGGAAGGAGATAGGTGAGCAATTGATGGAAGGAGATAGGTGAACAATTGATGGAATGGAGATAGGTGAACAATTGATGGAAGGAGATAGGTGAGCAATTGATGGAATGGAGATAGGTGAACAATTGATGGAAGGAGATAGGTGAACAATTGATGGAAGGAGATAGGTGAGCAATTGATGGAAGGAGATAGGTGAGCAATTGATGGAAGGAGATAGGTGAGCAATTGATGGAAATAGATAGGTGAACAATTGATGGAAGGAGATAGGTGAACAATTGATGGAAGGAGATAGGTGAACAATTGATGGAAGGAGATAGGTGAGCAATTGATGGAAATAGATAGGTGAACAATTGATGGAAGGAGATAGGTGAACAATTGATGGAAGGAGATAGGTGAACAATTGATGGAAGGAGATAGGTGAGCAATTGATGGAAGGAGATAGGTGAGCAATTGATGGAAGGAGATAGGTGAGCAATTGATGGAAATAGATAGGTGAACAATTGATGGAAGGAGATAGGTGAACAATTGATGGAAGGAGATAGGTGAACAATTGATGGAATGGAGATAGGTGAACAATTGATGGAATGGAGATAGGTGAACAATTGATGGAATGGAGATAGGTGAACAATTGATGGAAGGAGATAGGTGAACAATTGATGGAATGGAGATAGGTGAACAATTGGTTGCTGGTTTCCCAGCTGGTGAATGTCCTCGGAATTGGTGGCATTACATCACATCTGGGTTTGCCTGTCATATTCTCTGGTCACTATGGCTGAGGATGAAGCTATTGGAGGGCAGGGGAACCCATGCTGTCTCAGTAAAGAGAACCTGTCTTTTCTCTATGCTATTGGTGCCCTATGTGATAGTGACAACATTGAAATAAAAATAAAGTAACATATAAAAAAATAGGTCTCCTCCCCCACATCCATATAGATAAGGACATAAATGCACGCAGTGGGGCTACAGACATGATGATTTCATTACACATGACCTATTTCCGCAAACGCCAGAGAGGAATAATTCTCAGCCTGTCATTCACTTACCTCTAAACTGATGACCTGTAAAGGCTTTAAAAGTGACGGCAATGCAGAATTGTCGGCACCGAAGTCGCCATTTCTCAGCTGTATGCAAATCTACGGCTCGCCATGTTTACTATCTGTTTACTCCGAGCAACCTCATCTTTTATATTTGACCAAAAATTAGGTAATATATTGTGCCTGTCTGACCTACAAATTAGTTTAAGTGTATTTTTTATTGAAAAATGACATTTAATAAACACTAATATCGTGTAGCATACAAAATGTCAACTACCACAATTGTATTGTCCACGGTCTCTGCTTTCTGAAAATACATCATATTTAAATATAAGAAATGGAAAGAATGACTGGGTGGAAAAAATGGGTAAATCTAAAATGTTTTCTCATTTGATTGACATTTGTACAAGTCTGATCCCACACAGATCAATCCATCCAATCAATCTAGATAACGATAGATCTAATCAATACCGACATCCATGGACCTACAGTATATAATCAAGAGACCGCTGCATCCAATCAATATAGAGGTCAATAGATGTAATCAAACTAGTGATCCATACATCAAATCAATCAAGATATCTTTATATCTTTTTTTTATATTTATTGGTTTTCCATATAAAGTTTTGACAGGCTTTTTACATGTATGAGGACCACGTAGGGCCCAAAACCAGTACTTTAAATTGCTCCCAACGGTATAAGGCGTCCATTCTCCTTCACACACTACGACGTGCAACTTTACTCAGGCCTCACCACCCCCTCCCTGCCGGTCTGATTGAAGGGTCATGGGGCCATCAACCCGGATGCCCGGTGTTCTAAGGACACAATAACTTAAGCAGAAGTCCGTTACCCATTACTATTGGGAGAGCGGAGTGTCACTCCAGAAGGAATCAGCAATATCAATCCAGGGTTGCCGGACCTTATTAAACTTCTTTGGCCAGGCTCTGCCATTGTATATAAGTTTGAAGATGGGTACAACTTTATGCACCATGCAATAAAATGCTTGAATATCCGGAGCAGAGGCATTCTTCCATTGCAAAAAAAATTGTTTACTGGCATAGAATAATAATATAGGCACAAGAGTGCGAGCATGGGTCCTGTGTATAAAGTTTTTCAACACACCAAGTAGACCCACTTCAGGAGTATCAGGTAATGGTGAGTGTAAGTTGTTATCAAAAAAATAAAATTTGTCCTTCCAATATGCCAATAGAGCACAACAGGACCAAAACGTATGCAAGTACTCCATATCTTTAGACCCATATCTGGGACAGGTTGCTGCAGAATCAACCCCCATTCAGGCCAACCTGGCTGGAGTGTAATGCAACTGGTGTATGAATTTAAACTGGGTATATTGATCATTGGACCCAATAAGGTCCTGGAAGCAGATTCCCGAGGCCTCCTCCCACCCCTCCTCGGACAGCCCAGGAATCACAACCTACCATTTCCATTGAGCCAGTTGGAAGGGGTTAACTGCGGCCAACTGGAGGTGAGAATAAACAGTCGTAACCAGTTTCTCAATTTTTGGATATGGCAGGAGTATCTCTAGCGGTGATTCAGGGATCACCTAGGTTAGACCCGCGAACTGTGCGCGGATGGCATGACGCAACAAAAGATATTTGAAAAATAATTTATTAGTCACACCACACCTTGCCTTCAACTCCTCAAAGGAAGCGAATACGTTGGTGACGAAAATGTGGGAGGCATGGGTGACACCGAGTTGTGTCCACCACAGGGAGTCCGGGTGGCCCAAGAGCTCTGAGAAAATGGGGATGTGCCACAAGGGGGCATTGGGAGACACCACGTCTGAATTTGTTATTACCTTGTTGCCCTCATACCAGGCCAGCCAACTAACATCTATCGGAGAGCCTTGAGAGCAGCGTTTGGGCACAGACTTGTGTAGTGCATCTACTAGTGAGGCTCTAGAGCCACATAGTGCAGTCAGCAGAGCAGTGGAGCAGGACGGGGAGGTCTCCAGGAGCCAGTCGTGGACATAGGTAAGTTGGGATGCTAGAAAATAGTGCTGTAAATTTGGGCAGGCCAATCCACCATCAGCTGTTTCCCCTGCCAGAGGAAGGTGGATACAGAAAAACTGGGGATGCCCAGAAAATATATAAATATTTTGGTAAGTATATAATTTTAAAAATGTTCACACGGACAAACAGATTGGGGGGCAAGGAGGTCCAGGTGCACCTAGTCTCCATGTGAGTAATAATTGGGGTTATATTAAGGGATTCAAAAGTGTATAGGTCTGCATTTTTATAAATCCCTAAATATCTAAATGTGGGCTGGATGGTCAGTTTGGATTGAGAAGGTAGGTATAATCTAGGTTGGGGCCAATAGGAAATGCCACAGATTTGTCCCAGCCAACACGTAGCCCGGAGACCCTCCCAAATTCCTCCACAATGTCCTGCAGGGACTTAAGGGACTGTTCTCAGCCATCTAAATATATGAGGGCATTGTCTGCATAGAGGGAGATCTTTTCAGACAGCTCCCCATAACAGATGCCACCTGCCGCCATCGTCTGTCGCACCACCAGACCACGGGGCTCTATTGCCAGCGCAAACAGGAGCGGCAAAAGCTGGCAGCCCTGCCTTGTTCCCCTCTGCAGGGAAAAAGCATCAGATACATCCTTGTTAGTACATACCCTAGCCCCAGGGTTAGTGTAGAGCAGGTGGACCCATTTAATGTACTGGGGGCTAATGCCCATGCAGTGCATAGTTTGCCAAAGAAAGGACCAGTTAGCCATATTAAAGGCTTTCAGCACATCCACTGATAGCACCAGTCCACTTTTTTGGTCAATGGCTGCCCTGTGAATATGCAAATAAAGGCGACGAATATTGTTGTATGTACTCTTTCCAGGCATGAACCCAGTCTGGTCCCGGTGGATAAGGTGAAGAATAACCTTTAGTAGTCTTATAGCTAAGAGTTTAGCTAGCACTTTAACATCACTATTTAATAGTTAGATTGGACGGTAGGAACCACATAACAATTTGTCTTTCTTGGGTTTGGGCAACACTACAATTAGGGTTTCACACATGGAGGCAGGAAGCTCCCCCTCCTCTAGTACCTGTCCGAACAGAGAATGGCGTTTCTGTGCCAACTCTTCTGCATAGTTCTTGTACCATTCAGCAGGCAGACCGTCTAACCCTGGAGTCTTGTTAGAGGGGAGAGAGTATATGGCCTCTGTAATTTCCTCAATCGTCAGGGGTTATCCAAAATAAGTTTGTGAGAGTCCTCCAATGCAGGGAACTGGATGGACCCACTGACTGGGGGGGTCTGAATATAGGCATTCATAGAAGGACTTGAATGCCTGGTTTATGGTCAGAGGATCCGATGAAACCGAACCATCTGGTAATTGGATTTGTGGTATGGATCTATTTGTGTATTCCATGTGAGAAAGATAGGCCAGCATCTTACCATTTTTTCCACTATGTTCGTGTAACCTAGCAGACAAATAGAGTTGTTGCCTATGAGTTGTGTCCACCCTGTGGAGATCCAGTGCTTTATGTGCCCCCACCAGGACACCATGGAAGTCCGGTGTGGGGAGAGCAGTATATTGGGCCCTAGCCGACTCCAGGGTCCGAAGATTTCCTATGCCTAGTGATGTGAGAGATATAGGAGCCCCGCACAGTTGCCTTAAAGGCGTCCCATGTGAGGCCTGTGGATGAGGACCCGGCATTGTCCCTCCAGTAGTGGGACGTGTCCTGCCACATGGGTTCCTGAAAGCTAGTGGGGGATATCCAGAGGGGACAGAGCTTCTACTGTTAAAGTAGGGCCTATGTCCTAACAGTAGTTCTACACACAGGGCAGAGTGGTCAGATATTGTCTGATTTAAATAGGAGATTGTCTGTATATAGGAGACCAGATCTGGAATCCCCGGGCATAGATTGAGATTGGCATGAGTAAGTCCTAACTGTGGGATTTTTTGTCGCCATAGGTCAATATAGCTTAAGGAAGTGGATTCATATTGGAGAGGCCTTAATCGGTCCAGACATGGGTCAAGTACCGAGTTGAAGTCCCAGACAATAACACTTAACTCTGTGAAGATTGCAGCCGTGATGGGGGGGGGGGGGGGGGGAATATACCACCACTATCAGTAATGGCATGGTGTATACTGTGCACTGGAAAAAGATATATCGGCCCTTAGGATCCAAAACAATCCAGTCACATGAAAAGGGGAGACCTTTCCGTATTAAAATGGACACTCCCGAGCATAATTGGAATAGGTGGCGTGGTACCCATGCATTACCCAATGTTTAATGAGGGCGAGGACCTTGGACCCCCATTAGGTGCATTTCCTGCAGCCACAGTATATGAGGTTTATGTACCTTCAGGTCAAATAGATCCTTTCAAATTTGGAAATGAATCCCTGCACATTCCAGGAGATACACGTGACTTGAGAAATGATAAAATATAGAAAATGAAACCAAGCAAAAGAAGGGTAGGGCAATCAGCACCTTGAGCTGTCTATAGCACTCCGCACGGCTGCAAACCCCCCGAAGGAGGAGGAGCCATGATGAAAAACAAGCACACACATACACACAACATTCATACCAACCGTCATTAAAGTCATAGTAAGAATAGACATTTGTAGTAGAAACCAAAACCAAAATGTAACCCCTGCCCTGCTCCAGAAACAAGGAGGCATGCTTGAATAGCAAGCATATGCAGGGAACATGGCCAATACAGCCCTAATCAATGAACAAACGTTGGATCAGTCAGTGATCGAAGATTAAACGAGCAGTAGCAACATAGTCTCCCAGATGGGGATATTTATCCTCATGACAAGACAACAAAAAATGTAGATACATGCCCCACCAGTGATTCCAGAAGCTGGGATAAAAAAGGCAAAACAATATACCAGAGGGAGAGCACCAATCAGGTTTCAGGTGCCGGGTCAGACAGAGGAACAGGCTGTTGCAAGGATTCAAGCCAGGAGAGAGCATTTGCAGGGATTTGGAAGAAGTGCACCAGTCCTTGGTAGATAACCCTCAATGTGACAGGAAGTAACATGGAATATTGGATGGTTTTCTCCCTCAATTTTTGCTTGACATGTTGGTACTTGGCCCTCGAGGTGCGGACAGCTGGGGAGTAGTCAGGAAAGAGGGACACTGTTGTTGATCTTTAAGCTCCCCTTCAGGAGAGCAGAGCACAGAATTGAGTCCCTGTCCCAGTAGTTGAGGAGACGAATCACCATGGTGTGGGAAGGGTTACCTGCGGGAAGTGGTCTGCCTGGGACTCTGTGGGCCCTTTACAGGACAAAACAGGGAGATAGACTGTCCTTACCGAATTCCTGGGTGAACCAGCTCTCCAGAAAGATATCGGATCAGAGCCCTCAAACCACGAAGCGCAGATTGTTCCTGCGCAGACAGTTTTCCAAATCGTCGACCTTGTCCTCCAATGATTTGATTTTAGCGCCACAGGTTTTTATAACAGGAAGGACAGGGCTAACTGTGTCCTCCAAATCACTGATGCGGCATTCCGTGTTGGAGACCAGGTACCGTATCTTATACATGTCCTGGCGCATTATAGTTATGTCCAGCTTGAGCTCTGCCACCTTGCACATAATATCAGTGTGATTTACCTTAATGAGCTCAAGGACATCCAGCAAGGTGGGCTCCGGCTGCACATCGTCTTCCATGCCGTCATTACTAGGAGAGGTTGGGGACAGCAGTGCCGGAAAAGCGGAGGCCCCAGGTGAAGGTGACGGGGAGGGATCGTGCTCCTCTCCAACCAGTTCTGGTGTTCATGCCAGGGACGGGTGCGGAGCAGTGGAGCGGCGGCCATCTTGGCAGGGGCACGTGGTAATACTCATCTTGGCCGAGAGTTTTTTCTTCTTACGATTCCCTATGCACCAAAGTCCCAGTAGATGTCATCCCTGGATCCTGGAGCTGCTAAGAAAGACGTCTGTTCACATGCTGCATTAGGCCACACCCCAAGATATCTTTATATCTAATCAAGCTAGAGGTCTGTAGAGCTAATCAATTCAGAGATCTATAGATCCAATCAATCTAGGAATCTGTAAATATAATCAATCTAGAGGTCTGTAGATTCAGTCAATCTAAACATCATTAGATCCAATAAATCTAGAGGTCTACAGATCCAATCAATCGAGAGATCTGCAGAGCTAATCAATATCGAGACCCATAAACCCAATCAATCTAGAGGTCTGTGGATCTAATCAATCGAGTGCTTTGTACATCTAATGAGTGTAGACATACATAGATATATATAATCAGAGATCACTAGATTTACTCAGTCTGGAGGTCTGTAGATCCAATCAATCTAGAAGTTGCTAGATCCAATCTAGAGATATGTAGATCTAATTAATCAAGACATATCAAGAGGTTTGCAGAGGTAATCAGCCTAGAGATCTGAAGATTTAAACAATCCAGAAGTCTGTGGACCTTAACAATCTAGAGTTCCATAGATCCAACCAATCTACCTGTCTGTAGGTCTACTCAATCTAGAGGGTACATATATCCAATCGATCTAGAGGTCTGTGGATTTAATAATTCTAGAGATCCATAGATCCAATCAATCTAGAAGTCTTTAGATCCAATTAGTCTGGAGGTCTGTAGATCTATGCAATCTAGTGCTTTGTATATCTAATCAATCTATACATCTGTAGATTTACAGTATACAATCAAGAGATCACTAGATCTACTCAATCTTAAGGTCTAGAGATCTAACCAATTTAGAAGGTCAGTAGATCGAATCAATCTAGAGTTATGTAGATCTAATAAATCTAGAGATCTTTAGATTCAATCTATCTAGAAGTCTGTAGATCCGATCAATCAAGACATCAGTAGATCCATTCAATCTAGAGATCTGTAGCACTAATCAAATCAATCTAGAGATACATTGATCTAATCAATTTAAAGATCCATATATCTAATCGATCAAGACATGAGCAAATCTATTTCATCTCTCCTTGCCATGACCCGGCCCTCTCATCAATGTGACCTGATCTGCAGCACGGTGGCCAAGACCATACAGCGGTATAACAGGACAGGCTCCCCTCAGAACAGGCCTCGCCATGGTCCACCAGAGAAGTTGAGGTCACGTGCTCAGCGTCATATCCAGAGGTTGTCTTTGGGAAATAGACGTATGAGTGCTGCCAGCATTGCTGCAGAGGTTGTAGGGGTGGGGGGTCAGCCTGTCAGTGCTCAGACCATAAGGTTTCGGTAGTTACCCTGCCATTGTCCATTGCATTCTGAAGGTTTCGGTAGTTACCCTGCCATTGTCCATTGCTTTCTGAAGGTTTTCTTAGTTACCCTGCCATTGTCCATTGCTTTTTGAAGGTTTTGGTAGTTACCTTGCCATTGTCCATTGCTTTCTGAAGGTTTCGGTAGTTACCTTGCCATTGTCCATTGCTTTCTGAAGGTTTTCTAAGTTACCCTGCCATTGTCCATTGCTTTCTGAAGGTTTTCTTAGTTACCCTGCCATTGTCCATTGCTTTCTGAAGGTTTCGGTAGTTACCTTGCCATTGTCCATTGCTTTCTGAAGGTTTCGGTAGTTACCCTGCCATTGTCCATTGCTTTCTGAAGGTTTTCTTATGCCGCGTACACACGGTCGAACTGTTTGACGTACTTAGTCCGTTGAAACACATTTCAGCGGACAATCCGCTCGTGTGTGGGCTTCAGCGGACTTTTTCAGCGTGCAGTCCGGAGTACTAAGATTTTCGTTTTTTCCAAAAATCTGTCCGTCGTACTTTGGTTTCAGCGGACAATCCGCTCGTCAGTAGGCTAGTTCGACGGACTAAGAATGGCGCATGCTCAGAAAGGATTTACACGGCGGAAGGGTGCTTTGCTGTGTCTTGGACTTCCTATTTCTAGTCCCGTCGTACGTGCTGTACACGTCATTGCGCAAGCTTTCGACGGACTGTTTTGTGTATCCGTGTGTGGTCAAGTCCGTTCAGTGGAAAGTACGACGGACTGTCCGTCGGATTGTATGACGGACTAAGTACGCCATACAATCCGCTCGTGTGTACGCGGCATTAGTTACCCTGCCATTGTCCATTGCTTTCTGAAGGTTTCGGTAGTTACCTTGCCATTGTCCATTGCTTTCTGAAGGTTTCGGTAGTTACCCTGCCATTGTCCATTGCATTCTGAAGGTTTTGGTAGTTACCTTGCCATTGTCCATTGCTTTCTGAAGGTTTCGGTAGTTACCCTGCCATTGTCCATTGCTTTCTGAAGGTTTTGGTAGTTACCTTGCCATTGTCCATTGCTTTTTGAAGGTTTTGGTAGTTACCCTGCCATTGTCCATTGCTTTCTGAAGGTTTTGGTAGTTACCCTGCCATTGTCCATTGCTTTCTGAAGGTTTTGGTAGTTACCTTGCCATTGTCCATTGCTTTCTGAAGGTTTTGGTAGTTACCTTGCCATTGTCCATTGCTTTCTGAAGGTTTCGGTAGTTACCTTGCCATTGTCCATTGCTTTCTGAAGGTTTTCTTAGTTACCCTGCCATTGTCCATTGCTTTTTGAAGGTTTCGGTAGTTACCTTGCCATTGTCCATTGCTTTCTGAAGGTTTCGGTAGTTACCTTGACAGTCCATTGCTTTCTGAAGGTTTTGGTAGTTACCCTGCCATTGTCCATTGCTTTCTGAAGGTTTCGGTAGTTACCCTGCCATTGTCCATTGCTTTCTGAAGGTTTTCTTAGTTACCCTGCCATTGTCCATTGCTTTTTGAAGGTTTTGGTAGTTACCCTGCCATTGTCCATTGCTTTCTGAAGGTTTCGGTAGTTACCTTGCCATTGTCCATTGCTTTCTGAAGGTTTTCCGTAGTTACCCTGCCATTGTCCATTGCTTTCTGAAGGTTTTGGTAGTTACCCTGCCATTGTCCATTGCTTTTTGAAGGTTTCGGTAGTTACCTTGCCATTGTCCATTGCTTTCTGAAGGTTTTCGGTAGTTACCTTGCCATTGTCCATTGCTTTCTGAAGGTTTCGGTAGTTACCTTGCCATTGTCCATTGCTTTTTGAAGGTTTCGGTAGTTACCTTGCCATTGTCCATTGCTTTCTGAAGGTTTCGGTAGTTACCTTGCCATTGTCCATTGCTTTCTGAAGGTTTTCTTAGTTATCCTGCCATTGTCCATTGCTTTTTGAAGGTTTTGGTAGTTACCCTGCCATTGTCCATTGCTTTCTGAAGGTTTCAGTAGTTACCTTGCCAGTCCATTGCTTTCTGAAGGATTCGGTAGTTACCCTGCCATTGTCCATTGCTTTCTGAAGGTTTTCAGTAGTTACCCTGCCATTGTCCATTGCTTTCTGAAGGTTTCGGTAGTTACCTTGCCATTGTCCATTGCTTTCTGAAGGTTTCGGTAGTTACCTTGCCATTGTCCATTGCATTCTGAAGGTTTCGGTAGTTACCTTGCCATTGTCCATTGCTTTCTGAAGGTTTTCTTAGTTACACTGCCATTGTCCATTGCTTTCTGAAGGTTTCGGTAGTTACCCTGCCATTGTCCATTGCTTTCTGAAGGTTTCGGTAGTTACCTTGCCATTGTCCATTGCTTTCTTAAGGTTTCGGTAGTTACCCTGCCATTGTCCATTGCTTTCTGAAGGTTTCCATAGTTACCTTGCCATTGTCCATTGCTTTCTGAAGGTTTCGGTAGTTACCCTGCCATTGTCCATTGCTTTCTGAAGGTTTCGGTAGTTACCTTGCCATTGTCCATTGCTTTCTGAAGGTTTCGGTAGTTACCCTGCCATTGTCCATTGCTTTCTGAAGGTTTCGGTAGTTACCCTGCCATTGTCCATTGCTTTCTGAAGGTTTCGGTAGTTACCTTGCCATTGTCCATTGCTTTCTGAAGGTTTCGGTAGTTACCCTGCCATTGTCCATTGCATTCTGAAGGTTTCGGTAGTTACCTTGCCATTGTCCATTGCTTTGTGAAGGTTTCGGTAGTTACCCTGCCATTGTCCATTGCTTTCTGAAGGTTTCGGTAGTTACCTTGCCATTGTCCATTGCTTTCTGAAGGTTTCGGTAGTTACCCTGCCATTGTCCATTGCTTTCTGAAGGTTTTGGTAGTTACCCTGCCATTGTCCATTGCTTTCTGAAGGTTTCGGTAGTTACCCTGCCATTGTCCATTGCTTTCTGAAGGTTTTCTTAGTTACCCTGCCATTGTCCATTGCTTTCTGAAGGTTTTGGTAGTTACCCTGCCATTGTCCATGTGTCCTGTAAGTGTAATATCCAAATAATCAATTCTGACGGAGTGATGACTGAACCTATCATAGAGACGGGGCCAATCCACACCAAGGCCCGGCCATCTATATAGGGACCGTACCAGTCAATATACAGACCTCTTCCCACCACCCCCATTGCCAATGAGGGTGAAAATGTAGCCCCCATTGAGGCACCTTGGCATTGTATGTAAAAGGAAGAATCAAACATGAAATAATAGTAACTCGATGGCCAAAAGTAGAAAACTCCCGACTATAAAAACAGTACGATGTAAGGTGGTGCTTAATAAGCTCCGAGGCCAAGCAACGCATTATACGTGAAAATAATGCATGGGTACATTTTCTTTCTTTGGTTTAGAACATGTTAAACGGTCTACAAGGGGGAAGGGGATCCCCATGGCACCAATGGGCAGTGTGCTGGGTACACAGGCTAAATACCAGCATGCCGTTGGGTATGAACAATAGGATGGATTTTAGAATGTTTTGGAAATAATGCTCTGAAGTATAGAAATTGGAAGACTGGAATAGTACCAGCTGATTGGAGAAAAGCCAATGTAGCACCAATAAAGGAAGGCCCGTAGATGTGGTGTATCTAGATAAAGGAAGGCCCGTAGACGTGGTGTATCTGGATAAAGGAAGGCCCGTAGACGTGGCGTATCTAGATAAAGGAAGGCCCATAGACGTGGTGTATCTAGATAAAGGAAGGCCCATAGACGTGGTGTATCTAGATAAAGGAAGGCCCGTAGACGTGGTGTATCTAGATAACGGAAGGCCTGTAGACGTGGTGTATCTAGATAAAGGAAGGCCTGTAGACGTGGTGTATCTAGATAAAGGAAGGTCCATAGACATGGTGTATGTGGATAAAGGAAGGCCCGTAGACGTGGTGTATCTAGATAAAGGAAGGCCCGTAGACGTGGTGTATCTGGATAAAGGAAGGCCCGTAGACGTGGTGTATCTAGATAAAGGAAGGCCCATAGACGTGGTGTATCTAGATAAAGGAAGGCCCATAGATGTGGTGTATCTAGATAAAGGAAGGCCCATAGACATGGTGTATCTAGATAAAGGAAGGCCCATGTGGTGTATCTAGATAAAGGAAGGCCCATGTGGTGTATCTAGATAAAGGAAGGCCCATAGACGTTGTGTATCTAGATAAAGGAAGGCCCATAGACGTGGTGTATCTAGATAAAGGAAGGCCGTAGATGTGGTGTATCTAGATAAAGGAAGGCCCGTAGACGTGGTGTATCTAGATAAAGGAAGGCCCGTAGATGTGGTGTATCTAGATAAAGGAAGGCCCGTAGACGTGATGTATCTAGATAAAGGAAGGCCGTAGATGTGGTGTATCTAGATAAAGGAAGGTCCGTAGACGTGGTGTATCTAGATAAAGGAAGGCCCGTAGACGTGGTGTATCTAGATAAAGGAAGGCCGTAGACGTGGTGTATCTGGATCTGCATTTGACACAGTTCCCCATAAATGTTTACTGTACAAAGTAAGGTCGGTTGGCATGGACCATAGGGTGAGTAGATGGATTGAAAACTGGCTACAAGGGTGAGTTCAGAGGGTGGTGATAAATGGGGAGTACTGGGAATGGTCGGGGGAGGGTAGTGGGGTCCCCCAGGGTTCTGTGCTGGGACCAATCCTATTTAATTTGTTCATAAACGACCTGGAGGATGGGGATGGGGGAAACAGCTCAATCTCTGTATTTGCGGACGATACTAAGCTAAGCCGGGCAATAACTTCTCCGCAGGATGTGGAAACCTTGCAAGAAGATCTGAACAAATGAATGGGGGGAGGGGCAACTACATGGCAAATGAGGTTCAATGTAGAAAAATGTAAAATAATGCATTTGGGTGGCAAAAATCTGAATGCAATCTGTAGACTGGGGGGAGAACCTCTGGGGGGGGATCTAGGATGGAGAAGGACCTGGGGGGAGGGGAACCTCTGGGGGGATGTAGGATGGAGAAGGACCTGGGGGGAAGGGAACCTCTGGGGGGGTCTAGGATGGAGAAGGACCTGGGGGTCCTAGTAGATGATGGGCTCAGCAATGCCAAGCTGCTGCTAACAAAGCAAACAGAATATTGTCATTAAAAAGCATCAACTCCAGAGATAAAAGGATAATTCTCCCCTCTACAAGACTCTGGTCCGGCCGCACCTGGAGTATACTGTCCAGTTCTGGGCACCAGTCCTCAGGAAGGATGTACTGGAAATGGAGCGACTACAAAGAAGGGCAACAAAGCTGATAAAGGGTCTGGAGGATATTAGATATGAGGAAAGGTTGTGAGCTCTGAACTTATTCTCTCTGGAGAAGAGACGCCTGAGAGGGGATATGATTTCATTATATAAATACCAGACTGGTGACCCCACAATATATAAATACCGGACTGGTGACCCCATAATATATAAATACCGGACTGGTGACCCCACAATATATAAATACCGGACTGGTGACCCCACAATATACAAATACTGGACTGGTGACCCTACAATATATAAATACCGGACTGGTGACCCCACAATATATAAATATATAAATACCAGACTGGTAACCCCACAAAAGGGGGAAAACTTTTTTGCGGAAGGGAGTTTAAGAAGACTTGTGGCCACTCATTAAAATTAGAAGAAAAGAGCTTTAACCTTAAACTATGTAGAGGGTTCTTTACTGTAAGAGCGGCAAGGATGTGGAATTTCCTTCCACAGGCGGGGGTCTCAGCAGGAGGCATCGATAGTTTCAAGAAACTATTAGATAATCACCTGAACGATCACAACATACAGGATATACAATGTAATACTGACATATAATCTCCAGGGGCGGACTGACCATTTGGCCACTCGGGCACTGCCCGAGGGCCCTGGGCCACTAGGGGGCTCCATCAGGGTTGCCAGCCTCAGTAAAACAAGGGACAGTATGTAAAAGTTTATTTTACATCTGTCTCTGAAATGTCCTTTACCGACATCCTTTTGGTTCCTCTCCAGTTCCTTCTCAGCCAATAGAAACATGTCTGTGTATACTGTGTGTACATGTCTGTGTATACTCTGTGTACATGTCTGTGTATACTCTGTGTACATGTCTGTGTATACTCTGTGTACATGTCTGTGTATACTGTGTGTACATGTCTGTGTATACTGTGTGTACATGTCTGTGTATACTGTGTGTACATGTCTGTGTATACTGTGTGTACATGTCTGTGTATACTGTGTGTACATGTCTGTGTATACTGTGTGTACATGTCTGTGTATACTGTGTGGTCCCATAATCTCTGATTGCCTGGGAGCCCCATGAGTTGTCAGTCCGCCCCTGATAATCTCACACATAGGTTGTACTTGATGGACTTTTTTCAACCTCACCTACTATGTAACTATAATTAAAAATTCAACAGATGAAGTGAGACTGCTTTGTAATGGCAGAATTCTTCAAAGGACTTTTATAGCAATGTGGGACATTATAAGGCCCTGGGCCCTCCAGTACTATAGTTGTATCCGACCCTCTATTTTTTATAGTGTATTTTGCAGCTATGACATCTATTTATTGTCATTTTTTTGGTTTCTTTTGTTTAAATATTTTTAATTCAGAAAAACAAGACATAGACTCCGCCTCTCCATCCACTACATCCCTCCTCCAAGGACACGACACTGACGCCATGGTGGGGGGCTTCCCCAACAGTATATTTCCTATTATCATTATCATTCTCAATAGAGCAGAGCAGACTTCTCCATTACTCCCATCTAGAACAGGCCTCTCTGTTACCCACGTCTAGAATGGACCTCTCAGTTCCCCTCGTCTAGAATGGACCTCTCAGTTCCCCTCGTCTAGAATGGACCTCTCAGTTCCCCTCGTCTAGAATGGACCTCTCAGTTCCCCTTTTCTAGAACGGATCTCGGTTCCCCTCATCTGAAATGGGCCTCTCGGTTTCCCTCAACTATAGTGGACCTCTCCGTTCCCTCATCTAGAACGGACCTCTCCGTTCCCCTCATCTAGAACGGACCTCTCTGTTACCCACATCTAGATCGGACCTCTCCGTTCCCCTCATCTAGAACGGACCTCTCTGTTACCCACATCTAGAACGGACCTCTCCGTTCCCCTCATCTAGAACGGACCTCTCCGTTCCCTTCATCTAGAACGGACCTCTCCGTTCCCCTCATCTAGAACGGACCTCTCCGTTCCCCTCATCTAGAACGGACCTCTCTGTTACTCACATCTAGAACGGACCTCTCCGTTCCCCACATCTAGAACGGACCTCTCTGTTACTCACATCTAGAACGGACCTCTCCGTTCCCCTCATCTAGAACGGACCTCTCCGTTCCCCTCATCTAGAACGGACCTCTCCGTTCCCCTCATCTAGAACGGACCTCTCCGTTCCCCTCATCTAGAACGGACCTCTCCGTTCCCCTCATCTAGAACGGACCTCTCCGTTCCCCTCATCTAGATCGGACCTCTCCGTTCCCCTCATCTAGAACGGACCTCTCCGTTCCCCTCATCTAGAACGGACCTCTCTGTTACTCACATCTAGAACGGACCTCTCCGTTCCCCACATCTAGAACGGACCTCTCTGTTACTCACATCTAGAACGGACCTCTCCGTTCCCCACATCTAGAACGGACCTCTCTGTTACCCACATCTAGATCGGACCTCTCTGTTACCCACATCTAGAACGGACCTCTCCGTTCCCCTCATCTAGATCGGACCTCTCCGTTCCCCACATCTAGAACGGACCTCTCTGTTACCCACATCTAGATCGGACCTCTCTGTTACCCACATCTAGAACGGACCTCTCTGATACCCACATCTAGAACGGACCTCTCTGATACCCACATCTAGAACGGACCTCTCCGTTCCCCTCATCTAGATCGGACCTCTCCGTTCCCCTCATCTAGAACGGACCTCTCCATTCCCCTTATCAAGAACAGACCTCTCAAGTCACATGGTATGGGGTCCACAGACCACTCCACTAATATGGGAGATATTTGCCAACTGCCAAGCTCAGTTATATCTGCGGGCCAGCGAAGGGCATTGGAGGCTATTATCACGGGGAGGGTCCCTTTCTCTAAAAGCCGGCATGGGATTGTCAGGACATCCAGGGCCCTCTGTGGTCCTATCTAGACAATGGAAATCTCTGACAGGGATCAGCTGCATTGTTCTCATCAGTAGGGATGATAGTGCCTCATCCATCCCAAGTCTTCAGCCATTGATGTCACCTATCACACCTCCTCACCGCGTTACCGGTGACCTTTTTCCTGAACCCCCCACCGAATGACCATAGAAATCCTTTCCTGGACCCTCCACCGAATGACCATAGAAATCCTTTCCTGGACCCTCCACCGAATGACCATAGGAATCCTTTCCTGACAACCCTCCACCAAATGACCATAGAAATCCTTTCCTGACAACCCTCCACCAAATGACCATAGAAATCCTTTCCTGACAACCCTCCACCAAATGACCATAGAAATCCTTTCCTGACAACCCTCCACCAAATGACCATAGAAATCCTTTCCTGACAACCCTCCACCAAATGACCATAGAAATCCTTTCCTGACAACCCTCCACCAAATGACCATAGAAATCCTTTCCTGACAACCCTCCACCAAATGACCATAGAAATCCTTTCCTGGACCCTCCACCGAATGACCATAGAAATCCTTTCCTGGACCCTCCACCGAATGACCATAGAAATCCTTTCCTGGACCCTCCACCGAATGACCATAGAAATCCTTTCCTGGACCCTCCACCGAATGACCATAGAAATCCTTTCCTGGACCCTCCACCAAATGACCATAGAAATCCTTTCCTGGACCCTCCACCGAATGACCATAGAAATCCTTTCCTGGACCCTCCACCGAATGACCATAGAAATCCTTTCCTGACAACCCTCCACCAAATGACCATAGAAATCCTTTCCTGGACCCTCCACCAAATGACCATAGAAATCCTTTCCTGGACCCTC
This sequence comes from Lithobates pipiens, assembly GCF_037356315.1. NCBI lineage: Eukaryota > Metazoa > Chordata > Amphibia > Anura > Ranidae > Lithobates > Lithobates pipiens. Next base: position 283,276,804 of record NW_027507790.1, read on the forward strand.
CACCAAATGACCATAGAAATCCTTTCCTGACAACCCTCCACCAAATGACCATAGAAATCCTTTCCTGACAACCCTCCACCAAATGACCATAGAAATCCTTTCCTGACAACCCTCCACCAAATGACCATAGAAATCCTTTCCTGACAACCCTCCACCAAATGACCATAGAAATCCTTTCCTGACAACCCTCCACCAAATGACCATAGAAATCCTTTCCTGACAACCCTCCACCAAATGACCATAGAAATCCTTTCCTGACAACCCTCCACCAAATGACCATAGAAATCCTTTCCTGGACCCTCCACCAAATGACCATAGAAATCCTTTCCTGACAACCCTCCACCGAATGACCATAGAAATCCTTTCCTGACAACCCTCCACCGAATGACCATAGAAATCCTTTCCTGACAACCCTCCACCGAATGACCATAGAAATCCTTTCCTGACAACCCTCCACCGAATGACCATAGAAATCCTTTCCTGACAACCCTCCACCGAATGACCATAGAAATCCTTTCCTGACAACCCTCCACCGAATGACCATAGAAATCCTTTCCTGACAACCCTCCACCGAATGACCATAGAAATCCTTTCCTGACAACCCTCCACCGAATGACCATAGAAATCCTTTCCTGACAACCCTCCACCGAATGACCATAGAAATCCTTTCCTGACAACCCTCCACCGAATGACCATAGAAATCCTTTCCTGACAACCCTCCACCGAATGACCATAGAAATCCTTTCCTGACAACCCTCCACCAAATGACCATAGAAATCCTTTTCTGACAACCCTCCACCGAATGACCATAGAAATCCTTTCCTGACAACCCTCCACCAAATGACCATAGAAATCCTTTCCTGACAACCCTCCACCAAATGACCATAGAAATCCTTTCCTGGACCCTCCACCGAATGACCATAGAAATCCTTTCCTGGACCCTCCACCAAATGACCATAGAAATCCTTTCCTGGACCCTCCACCAAATGACCATAGAAATCCTTTCCTGGACCCTCCACCAAATGACCATAGAAATCCTTTCCTGGACCCTCCACCAAATGACCATAGAAATCCTTTCCTGGACCCTCCACCAAATGACCATAGAAATCCTTTCCTGACAACCCTCCACCGAATGACCATAGAAATCCTTTCCTGACAACCCTCCACCGAATGACCATAGAAATCCTTTCCTGACAACCCTCCACCAAATGACCATAGAAATCATTTCCTGACAACCCTCCACCGAATGACCATAGAAATCCTTTCCTGACAACCCTCCACCAAATGACCATAGAAATCCTTTCCTGACAACCCTCCACCGAATGACCATAGAAATCCTTTCCTGACAACCCTCCACCAAATGACCATAGAAATCCTTTCCTGGACCCTCCACCAAATGACCATAGAAATCCTTTCCTGACAACCCTCCACCAAATGACCATAGAAATCCTTTCCTGACAACCCTCCACCAAATGACCATAGAAATCCTTTCCTGACAACCCTCCACCAAATGACCATAGAAATCATTTCCTGACAACCCTCCACCGAATGACCATAGAAATCCTTTCCTGACAACCCTCCACCGAATGACCATAGAAATCCTTTCCTGACAACCCTCCACCAAATGACCATAGAAATCCTTTCCTGACAACCCTCCACCGAATGACCATAGAAATCCTTTCCTGACAACCCTCCACCAAATGACCATAGAAATCCTTTCCTGACAACCCTCCACCAAATGACCATAGAAATCCTTTCCTGACAACCCTCCACCAAATGACCATAGAAATCATTTCCTGACAACCCTCCACCGAATGACCATAGAAATCCTTTCCTGACAACCCTCCACCGAATGACCATAGAAATCCTTTCCTGACAACCCTCCACCAAATGACCATAGAAATCCTTTCCTGGACCCTCCACCAAATGACCATAGAAATCCTTTCCTGACAACCCTCCACCAAATGACCATAGAAATCCTTTCCTGACAACCCTCCACCAAATGACCATAGAAATCCTTTCCTGACAACCCTCCACCGAATGACCATAGAAATCCTTTCCTGACAACCCTCCACCGAATGACCATAGAAATCCTTTCCTGAGATGACAACCCATCAGGTCCAGGGCCATCTCCTGCTTCCACCCAACGCTCCCCATTATACACCCCCACCCCACACATCTCCCACTTACCGGCTGTGTTGGACCTCTTGGTGCTGGAAGCCTCTGTGGGGGTCTCCAGGGGTCTCTTGCGGGAGTCGGATCCCTCGGTCTCCATCGGTGGAGACTGCTGCTGATGCTGCGAAGGTGGATAGGAGGCATTTTGCTGGACAGAGCCTCCAGCCATGATGTCCCTCAATGCAATGACTGTCAGAATGAGAGAAAGCAGAGAAGAGAAGGAGGAGGTGGGGGTGGGGGGCTCACAATCCCATTAATACCAGCAGATCTTATAGACTGGCTGTCCTCACAGATCTCCTTATTGCTGCCTTCTCATCAATATATCCCTCCCCCACCGCTCTGAACAAAAAGTCAGGAATGGTGAAATACAAAAGGAGGAAGGAAATGGGATATGAGGGGAGAGGAGAGAGGATGAGGCGGGGGTGGGGACAGGCTGGATGTGCAGATTATTGGGGAAGGGATTGGGGGGCTCTCTCTGATCCCCCCTTAGAATAAATCTAAGGAGATGAAATGTCTGAGGATTGGATGAAGCCAGATGATGATTAGCATCTCTGTACAAAGGAGAGGAAGGGTGACGTCAGGAGCACCGAATCCCCAGCCGCCCCTCTATACACACCCCTCCAATGTGATAGGGAGGAGAGAGGAGCAAGTGCACCTGTCACCCCAGAGGGGCCCGAGCATGGACGGGGGGAGGGCTAAGAGCCACCTCCATTCTGCATGTCTGTGTGTATTGTGTGGGAGGATATACCCCTGGGATAGTCCCCTAGAGGGGTCCCCCCGGATATCGGGATAGTAGTATTATTATCAGTATTCCTCTAGAGGGGTCCCCTGGATATCGGGATAGTAGTATTATTACCAGTATTCCTCTAGAGGGGTCCCCCCTTGATATCGGGATAGTAGTATTATTACCAGTATTCCTCTAGAGGGGTCCCCCCGGATATCGGGATAGTAGTATTATTACCAGTATTCCTCTAGAGGGGTCCCCCTGGATATCGGGATAGTAGTATTATTACCAGTATTGGGTCCCCTGTATATCGGGATAGTAGTATTATTACCAGTATTCCTCTAGATGGGTCCCCCCGGGTATTGGGATAGTAGTATTATTACCAGTATTCCTCTAGATGGGTCTCCCTGGATATCAGGATAGTTGTATTATTACCAGTATTCCTCTAGAGGGGTCCCCCCTGGATATCGGGATAGTAGTATTATTACCAGTATTCCTCTAGAGGGGTCCCCCCGGATATCGGGATAGTAGTATTATTATCAGTATTCCTCTAGAGCGGTCCCCCCGGATATCAGGATAGTTGTATTATTACCAGTATTCCTCTAGAGGGGTCCCCCCTTGATATCGGGATAGTAGTATTATTACCAGTATTCCTCTAGAGGGGTCCCCCCTTGATATTGGGATAGTAGTATTATTACCAGTATTCCCCTAGAGGGGTCCCCTGTAAATCGGGATAGTAGTATTATTACCAGTATTCCTCTAGAGCGGTCCCCCCGGATATCAGGATAGTTGTATTATTACCAGTATTCCTCTAGAGGGGTCCCCCTGGATATCTGGATAGTAGTATTATTACCAGTATTCCTCTAGAGGGGTCCCCCCGGATATCGGGATAGTAGTATTATTACCAGTATTCCTCTAGAGGGGTCCCCCTGGATATCGGGATAGTAGTATTATTACCAGTATTCCTCTAGATGGGTCTCCCTGGATATCGGGATAGTAGTATTATTCCCAGTATTCCCCTAGAGGGGCCCCCCCTCGATATCGGAATAGTAGTATTATTCCCAGTATTCCTCTAGAGGGGTCCCCCTGGATATCGGGATAGTAGTATTATTACCAGTATTCCTCTAGAGGGGTCCCCCCGGATATCGGAATAGTAGTATTATTCCCAGTATTCCTCTAGAGGGGTCCCCCTGGATATCGGGATAGTAGTATTATTACCAGTATTCCTCTAGAGGGGTCCCCCTCCATATCGGAATAGTAGTATTATTCCCAGTATTCCTCTAGAGGGGTCCCCCTCGATATCGGGATAGTAGTATTATTCCCAGTATTCCTCTAGATGGGTCCCCTGGATATCGGGATAGTAGTATTATTACCAGTATTCCTCTAGATGGGTCCCCTGGATATCGGGATAGTAGTATTATTACCAGTATTCCTCTAGATGGGTCCCCTGGATATCGGGATAGTAGTATTATTACCAGTATTCCTCTAGAGGGGTCCCCCCTTGATATCGGGATAGTAGTATTATTCCCAGTATTCCTCTAGAGGAGTCCCCCCGTGATATCGGGATAGTAGTATTATTACCAGTATTCCCCTAGAGGGGTCCCCTGTAAATCGGGATAGTAGTATTATTACCAGTATTGGGTCCCCTGTATATCGGGATAGTAGTATTATTACCAGTATTCCTCTAGAGGGGTCCCCCTGGATATCGGGATAGTAGTATTATTACCAGTATTCCTCTAGAGGGGTCCCCTGGATATCGGGATAGTAATATTATTACCAGTATTCCTCTAGAGGGGTCCCCCTGGATATCGGGATAGTAGTATTACCAGTATTCCTCTAGAGGGGTCCCCCCTGGATATCGGGATAGTAGTATTATTACCAGTATTCCTCTAGGGAGGTCCCCCTGGATATCAGGATAGTAGTATTATTACCAGTATTCCTCTAGAGGGGTCCCCCTGGATATCGGCATAGTAGTATTATTACCAGCATTGCTCTAGAGGGGTCCCCTGTAAATCGGGATAGTAGTATTATTACCAGTATTCCTCTAGAGGGGTCCCCTATATATCTGGATAGTAGTATTATTACCAGTATTCCTCTAGAGGGCCCCCCCTGGATATTGGGATAGTAGTATTATTACCAGTATTCCTCTAGAGGGGTCCCCTGGATCTCGGAATAGTAGTATTATTACCAGTATTCCTCTAGATGGGTCCCCCTGGATATCGGGATAGTAGTATTATTACCAGTATTCCTCTAGATGAGTCCCCCTTGATATCGGGATAGTAGTATTATTCCCAGTATTCCTCTAGATGGGTCCCCTGGATATCGGGATAGTAGTATTATTACCAGTATTCCTCTAGATGGGTCCCCTGGATATCGGGATAGTAGTATTATTACCAGTATTCCTCTAGAGGGGTCCTCCCAGATATCAGGATAGTAGTATTATTACAAGTATTCCTCTAGATGGGTCCCCCCGGATATTGGGATAGTAGTATTATTACCAGTATTCCTCTAGATGGGTCCCCTGGATATCGGGATAGTAGTATTATTACCAGTATTCCTCTAGAGGGGTCCTCCCGGATATCAGGATAGTAGTATTATTACAAGTATTCCTCTAGATGGGTCCCCCCGGATATTGGGATAGTAGTATTATTACCAGTATTCCTCTAGATGGGCCCCCCTGGATATCGGGATAGTAGTATTATTACCAGTATTCCTCTAGAGGGGTCCCCCTGGATATCAGGATAGTAGTATTATTACAAGTATTCCTCTAGATGGGTCCCCCCGGATATTGGGATAGTAGTATTATTACCAGTATTCCTCTAGATGGGCCCCCCTGGATATTGGGATAGTAGTATTACCAGTATTCCTCTAGATGAGTCCCCCTGGATATCGGGATAGTAGTATTATTACCAGTATTCCTCTAGAGGGGTCCCCCTGGATATCAGGATAGTTGTATTATTACCAGTATTCCTCTAGAGGGGTCCCCCTGGATATCTGGATAGTAGTATTATTACCAGTATTCCTCTAGAGGGGTCCCCCCGGATATCGGGATAGTAGTATTATTACCAGTATTCCTCTAGAGGGGTCCCCCTGGATATCGGGATAGTAGTATTATTACCAGTATTCCTCTAGATGGGTCTCCCTGGATATCGGGATAGTAGTATTATTCCCAGTATTCCCCTAGAGGGGCCCCCCCTCGATATCGGAATAGTAGTATTATTCCCAGTATTCCTCTAGAGGGGTCCCCCTGGATATCGGGATAGTAGTATTATTACCAGTATTCCTCTAGAGGGGTCCCCCCGGATATCGGAATAGTAGTATTATTCCCAGTATTCCTCTAGAGGGGTCCCCCTGGATATCGGGATAGTAGTATTATTACCAGTATTCCTCTAGAGGGGTCCCCCTCCATATCGGAATAGTAGTATTATTCCCAGTATTCCTCTAGAGGGGTCCCCCTCGATATCGGGATAGTAGTATTATTCCCAGTATTCCTCTAGATGGGTCCCCTGGATATCGGGATAGTAGTATTATTACCAGTATTCCTCTAGATGGGTCCCCTGGATATCGGGATAGTAGTATTATTACCAGTATTCCTCTAGATGGGTCCCCTGGATATCGGGATAGTAGTATTATTACCAGTATTCCTCTAGAGGGGTCCCCCCTTGATATCGGGATAGTAGTATTATTCCCAGTATTCCTCTAGAGGAGTCCCCCCGTGATATCGGGATAGTAGTATTATTACCAGTATTCCCCTAGAGGGGTCCCCTGTAAATCGGGATAGTAGTATTATTACCAGTATTGGGTCCCCTGTATATCGGGATAGTAGTATTATTACCAGTATTCCTCTAGAGGGGTCCCCCTGGATATCGGGATAGTAGTATTATTACCAGTATTCCTCTAGAGGGGTCCCCTGGATATCGGGATAGTAATATTATTACCAGTATTCCTCTAGAGGGGTCCCCCTGGATATCGGGATAGTAGTATTACCAGTATTCCTCTAGAGGGGTCCCCCCTGGATATCGGGATAGTAGTATTATTACCAGTATTCCTCTAGGGAGGTCCCCCTGGATATCAGGATAGTAGTATTATTACCAGTATTCCTCTAGAGGGGTCCCCCTGGATATCGGCATAGTAGTATTATTACCAGCATTGCTCTAGAGGGGTCCCCTGTAAATCGGGATAGTAGTATTATTACCAGTATTCCTCTAGAGGGGTCCCCTATATATCTGGATAGTAGTATTATTACCAGTATTCCTCTAGAGGGCCCCCCCTGGATATTGGGATAGTAGTATTATTACCAGTATTCCTCTAGAGGGGTCCCCTGGATCTCGGAATAGTAGTATTATTACCAGTATTCCTCTAGATGGGTCCCCCTGGATATCGGGATAGTAGTATTATTACCAGTATTCCTCTAGATGAGTCCCCCTTGATATCGGGATAGTAGTATTATTCCCAGTATTCCTCTAGATGGGTCCCCTGGATATCGGGATAGTAGTATTATTACCAGTATTCCTCTAGAGGGGTCCTCCCAGATATCAGGATAGTAGTATTATTACAAGTATTCCTCTAGATGGGTCCCCCCGGATATTGGGATAGTAGTATTATTACCAGTATTCCTCTAGATGGGTCCCCTGGATATCGGGATAGTAGTATTATTACCAGTATTCCTCTAGAGGGGTCCTCCCGGATATCAGGATAGTAGTATTATTACAAGTATTCCTCTAGATGGGTCCCCCCGGATATTGGGATAGTAGTATTATTACCAGTATTCCTCTAGATGGGCCCCCCTGGATATCGGGATAGTAGTATTATTACCAGTATTCCTCTAGAGGGGTCCCCCTGGATATCAGGATAGTAGTATTATTACAAGTATTCCTCTAGATGGGTCCCCCCGGATATTGGGATAGTAGTATTATTACCAGTATTCCTCTAGATGGGTCCCCCTGGATATCGGAATAGTAGTATTATTACCAGTATTCCTCTAGATGGGTCCCCCTGGATATCGGAATAGTAGTATTATTCCCAAAATTCCTCTAGAGGGGTCCCCCCGGATATCGGGATAGTAGTATTATTACAAGTATTCCTCTAGATGGGTCCCCCCGGATATTGGCATAGTATTATTATTACCAGTATTCCTCTAGAGGGGTCCCCCTGGATATCGGAATAGTTGTATTATTCCCAGTATTCCTCTAGATGGGTCCCCCCGGATATCGGGATAGTAGTATTATTACCAGTATTCCTCTAGAGGGGTCCCCCTGGATATCGGAATAGTAGTATTATTACCAGTATTCCTCTAGAGGGGTCCCCCTGGATATCGGGATAGTAGTATTATTATCAGTATTCCTCTAGAGGGGTCCCCCTGGATATCGGGATAGTAGTATTATTACCAGTATTCCTCTAGAGGGGTCCCCCTGGATATCGGGATAGTAGTATTATTCCCAGTATTCCTCTAGAGGGGCCCCCCTCGATATCGGAATAGTAGTATTATTCCCAGTATTCCTCTAGAGGGGTCCCCCTGGATATCGGGATAGTAGTATTATTACCAGTATTCCTCTACAGGGGTCCCCCTGGATATCGGGATAGTAGTATTATTATCAGTATTCCTCTAGAGGGGTCCCCCTGGATATCGGGATAGTAGTATTATTATCAGTATTCCTCTAGATGGGTCTCCCTGGATATCGGGATAGTAGTATTATTCCCAGTATTCCTCTAGAGGGGCCCCCCTCGATATCGGAATAGTAGTATTATTCCCAGTATTCCTCTAGAGGGGTCCCCCTGGATATCGGGATAGTAGTATTATTACCAGTATTCCTCTAGAGGGGTCCCCCTGGATATCGGGATAGTAGTATTATTATCAGTATTCCTCTAGAGGGGTCCCCCTGGATATCGGGATAGTAGTATTATTATCAGTATTCCTCTAGATGGGTCTCCCTGGATATCGGGATAGTAGTATTATTCCCAGTATTCCTCTAGAGGGGCCCCCCTCGATATCGGAATAGTAGTATTATTCCCAGTATTCCTCTAGAGGGGTCCCCCTGGATATCGGGATAGTAGTATTATTACCAGTATTCCTCTACAGGGGTCCCCTGGATATCGGGATAGTAGTATTATTCCCAGTATTCCTCTAGAGGGGTCCCCCTCGATATCGGAATAGTAGTATAATTCCCAGTATTCCTCTAGAGGGGTCCCCCTGGATATCGGGATAGTAGTATTATTACCAGTATTCCTCTAGAGGGGTCCCCCTGGATATCGGGATAGTAGTATTATTCCCAGTATTCCTCTAGAGGGGTCCCCCTCAATATCGGGATAGTAGTATTATTCCCAGTATTCCTCTAGAGGGGTCCCCTTGGATATCGGGATAGTAGTATTATTCCCAGTATTCCTCTAGAGGGGTCCCCCTGGATATCGGAATAGTAGTATTATTCCCAGTATTCCTCTAGAGCAGAAATCTGCAATTAGCAGACCTCCAGCTGTTGCAAAACTACAAGTCCCATCATGCCTCTGTCTCTGGGTGTGATGCTTGTGGCTGTCAGAGTCTTGCTATGCCTCATGGGACTTGTAGTTCTGCAACAGCTGGAGGTCTGCTAATTACAGATCCCTGCTTTAGAGGATAGAGATGATGGTGGAATACAGAGGATGGAGATGATGATGATGGAATACAGAGGAAGGAGATGATGGGGGGATACAGAGGATGGAGATGATGGTGGAATACAGAGGATGGAGATGATGGTGGAATACAGAGGATGGAGATGATGGGGGAATACAGAGGATGGGGATGATGGGGGAATACAGAGGATGGAGATGATGATGGGGGATACAGAGGATGGAGATGATGATGGAATACAGAGGATGGAGATGATGGGGGAATACAGAGGATGGAGATGATGGGGGAATACAGAGGATGGAGATGATGGGGATACAGAGGATGGACATGATGGGGGAATGCAGAGGATGGAGATGATGGGGGAATACAGAGGATGGAGATGATGGGGGAATACAGAGGATGGAGATGATGAGGGAATACAGAGGATGGAGTTGATGGGGGAATACAGAGGATGGAGATGATGATGGAATACAGAGGATGGAGATGATGGAGGAATACAGAGGATGGAGATGATGGGGGAATACAGAGGATGGAGATGATGGGGGAATACAGAGGATGGAGATGATGAGGGAATACAGAGGATGGAGTTGATGGGGGAATACAGAGGATGGAGATGATGATGGAATACAGAGGATGGAGATGATGGAGGAATACAGAGGATGGAGATGATGGGGGAATACAGAGGATGGAGATGATGATGGAATACAGAGGATGGAGATGATGGGGGAATACAGAGGATGGAGATGATGGGGGAATACAGAGGATGGAGTTGATGGGGGAATACAGAGGATGGAGTTGATGGGGGAATACAGAGGATGGAGATGATGATGGAATACAGAGGATGGAGATGATGGGGGAATACAGAGGATGGAGATGATGGGGGAATACAGAGGATGGAGTTGATGGGGGAATACAGAGGATGGAGATGATGATGGGGGAATACAGGGGATGGAGATGATGATGGAATACAGAGGATGGAGATGATGGAGGAATACAGAGGATGGAGATGATGATGGAATACAGAGGATGGAGATGATGGGGGAATACAGAGGATGGAGATGATGGGGGAATACAGAGAATGGAGATGATGGGGGAATACAGAGGATGGAGATGATGATGGCGTCGATCTGCAGACAGGTTGGGGGTTGGGAGGTTATTTTGGGGCATTCTTCTCTCCTTCTGAACTCTTTGTTGGGGTGAAATGGGGGAGGGGGGGCAGACAAAGAGAAGGGAGGGCAGTGAAAGTCTATGGAGGGGGAGGGGACCCCCCACTGACGAGAAGATGCCTCCTGAATGTTAAATTTCTGTCCTTTATACACCCGTCCCATCTGTGCCCCCTCCCCCAACTGTCCTCAATTGTTCTGCGATGGAGACTCACATCTGTAATAGCAGGTGCAACCCCCCCCCCCCCCCCCGTCCAATCACCCCCCCCTCCGTCCAATCACCCCCCCTCCCCCCCCCCCGTCCAATCACCCCCCCCATCACCTCCCCGTCTCACCAAATGTCACTCGTCTCACCTTATATATCACACCGATTGTTGTTATTATTGAGGATTTGTGTGGTGCCGGCAGTGTGCACAGCGCTTTACATGCGTAGCGCCCTGGTCTGTGGGAAGGGTCGCTCCTAAATCTACCTGCCAGGTATATCTGCCTTGGCTGATCGCTGAGGATCGATTGGGCGCACACACCATCGGAATTTTGGTCGGGAAAAGCTCTGATGGTTTTCCAGTCGGAATTCCGCTCAAGCTGTCTTGCCTACACACGGTCACACCAAATTCCGACCGCCGAGAACGCTGTGACCTACAACACGTACGAGGGGACTAGAAGAGGGAATTTCAGTAGCCAATAGCTTCCGTCTCGTAGTTGAATCTGAGCATGCGTGATTTTTGGCGAGTCGGAATTGCGTACACACGATCGGAATTTCAGATTTATTTTTTCCATCGGGAAAATTTAAAACCTTCTCTCATTTTTTTTTCGTTGGCGAGAATTCGGCCAGCTAAATTCTGATGGAGCGTACACACCGCCGCATTTTCCGATGAAAAGCTCTCATCGGTCTTTTGCTGGGCGAAAAATTCCGATCGCGTGTGCGCGGCATGAGTCTGTAATTGCTGCACTTTTTCCGGTGGCCGGGTACTTGGTGGCATTAAATAAGAGAAAAACAATGATAGGTAGATTAGCAGTATGTGGGGTATCTAAGCCAGGGGTCTCCAAACGTTCTAAACAAAGGGCCAATTTACTGTCCTCCAGACATTAGGGGGGCCGGACTGTGGCCATTGGGAGTACAAAAGGTCTCAACATCCATGGGAAGAAACAATTCCCCATCATTGGTGTCAGTGGGAGGAATAGTGCCCCATCATTGGTGTCAGTGGGAGGAATAGTGCCCCATCATTGGTGTCAGTGGGAGGAATAGTGCCCCATCATTGTTGTCGGTGGGAGGAATAGTGTCCCATCATTGGTGTCAGTGGGAGGAATAGTGCCCCATCATTGGTGTCAGTGGGGGGGAATAGTGCCCCATCATTGGTGTCAGTGGGGGGGAATAGTGCCCCATCATTGGTATCAGTGGGGGGAATAGTGCCCCATCATTGGTGTCAGTGGGGGGGAATAGTGCCCCATCATTGGTGTCAGTGGGAGGAATAGTGCCCCATCATTGGTGTCAGTGGGAGGAATAGTGCCCCATCATTGGTGTCAGTGGGAGGAATAGTGCCCCATCATTGTTGTCGGTGGGAGGAATAGTGTCCCATCATTGGTGTCAGTGGGAGGAATAGTGCCCCATCATTGGTGTCAGTGGGGGGGAATAGTGCCCCATCATTGGTGTCAGTGGGGGGGAATAGTGCCCCATCATTGGTATCAGTGGGGGGAATAGTGCCCCATCATTGGTGTCAGTGGGGGGGAATAGTGCCCCATCATTGGTATCAGTGGGAGGAAAGTGCCCCATCATTGGTGTCAGTGGGAGGAATAGTGCCCCATCATTGGTGTCAGTGGGAGGAATAGTGCCCCATCATTGTTGTCGGTGGGAGGAATAGTGTCCCATCATTGGTGTCAGTGGGAGGAATAGTGCCCCATCATTGGTGTCAGTGGGGGGAATAGTGCCCCATCATTGGTGTCAGTGGGGGGGAATAGTGCCCCATCATTGGTATCAGTGGGAGGAAAGTGCCCCATCATTGGTGTCAGTGGGAGGAATAGTGCCCCATCATTGGTATCAGTGGGAGGAATAGTGCCCCATCATTGGTGTCAGTGGGAGGAATAGTGCCCCATCATTGGTGTCAGTGGGAGGAATAGTGCCCCATCATTGGTGTCAGTGGGAGGAATAGTGCCCCATCATTGTTGTCAGTGGGAGGAATAGTGCCCCATCATTGGTGTCAGTGGGGGGAATAGTGTCCCATCATTGGTATCAGTGGGAGGAATAGTGCCCCATCATTGGTGTCAGTGGGAGGAATAGTGCCCCATCATTGGTGTCAGTGGGAGGAATAGTGCCCCATCATTGGTGTCAGTGGGAGGAATAGTGCCCCATCATTGGTGTCAGTGGGAGGAATAGTGCCCCATCATTGGTGTCAGTGGGAGGAATAGTGCCCCATCATTGGTGTCAGTGGGAGGAAAGTGCCCCATCATTGGTGTCAGTGGGGGGAATAGTGCCCCATCATTGGTGTCAGTGGGAGGAATAGTGCCCCATCATTGGTGTCAGTGGGGGGGGAATAGTGCCCCATCATTGGTGTCAGTGGGGGGAATAGTGCCCCATCATTGGTATCAGTGGGAGGAATAGTGCTCCATCATTGGTATCGGTGGGAGGAATAGTGTCCCATCATTGGTGGCAGTGGGAGGAATAGAGCCCCATCATTGGTATCAGTGGGAGGAATAGAGCCCCATCATTGGTGTCAGTGGGAGGAATAGTGCCCCATCATTGGTGTCAGTGGGGGGGAATAGTGCCCCATCATTGGTGTCAGTGGGGGGGAATAGTGCCCCATCATTGGTGTCAGTGGGGGGGAATAGTGTCCCATCATTGGTATCAGTGGGAGGAATAGTGCCCCATCATTGGTGGCAGTGGGAGGAATAGAGCCCCATCATTGGTATCAGTGGGAGGAATAGTGCCCCATCATTGGTGTCAGTGGGGGGAATAGTGTCCCATCATTGGTGTCAGTGGGGGGAATAGTGTCCCATCATTGGTATCAGTGGGAGGAATAGTGCCCCATCATTGGTGGCAGTGGGGGGAATAGTGTCCCATCATTGGTATCAGTTGAAGGAATAGTGCCCCATCATTGTTGTCAGTGGGGGGAATAATACCCCATCATTGGCATCAGTGGAAGGAATAGTGCCCCATCATTGGCATCAGTGGAAGGAATAGTGCCCCATCATTGGTGTCAGTGGGAGGAATAGTGCCCCATCATTGGTGTCAGTGGGGGGAATAGTGTCCCATCATTGGTATCAGTTGAAGGAATAGTGCCCCATCATTGTTGTCAGTGGGGGGAATAATACCCCATCATTGGCATCAGTGGAAGGAATAGTGCCCCATCATTGGCATCAGTGGAAGGAATAGTGCCCCATCATTGGTGTCAGTGGGAGTAATAGTGCCCCATCATTGGTGTCAGTGGGAGGAATAGTGCCCCATCATTGGTATCAGTGGGAGGGATAGTGCCCCATCATTGGTGTCAGTGGGAGGAATAGTGCCCCATCATTGGTATCAGTGGGAGGAATAGTGTCCCATCATTGGTGTCAGTGGGAGTAATAGTGCCCCATCATTGGTGTCAGTGGGGGGGAATAATGCCCCATAATTGGTGTCAGTGGGAGGAATAATGCCCCATAATTGGTGTCAATGGGAGGAATAGTGCCCCATCATTGGTGTCAGTGGGAGGAATAGTGCCCCATCATTGGCATCAGTGGGAGGAATAGTGCCCCATCATTGGTGTCAGTGGGGGGAATAATGCCCCATAATTGGTGTCAGTGGGAGGAATAGTGCCCCATCATTGGTGTCAGTGGGGGGAATAATGCCCCATAATTGGTGTCAATGGGAGGAATAGTGCCCCATCATTGGTGTCAGTGGGAGTAATAGTGCCCCATCATTGGTGTCAGTGGGAGTAATAGTGCCCCATCATTGGTGTCAGTGGGAGTAATAGTGCCCCATCATTGGTGTCAGTGGGGGGAATAATGCCCCATAATTGGTGTCAGTGGGAGGAATAGTGCCCCATCATTGGTGTCAGTGGGGGGAATAGTGCCCCATAATTGGTGTCAATGGGAGGAATAGTGCCCCATCATTGGTGTCAGTGGGAGTAATAGTGCCCCATCATTGGTGTCAGTGGGAGTAATAGTGCCCCATCATTGGTGTCAGTGGGAGTAATAGTGCCCCATCATTGGTGTCAGTGGGGGGAATAATGCCCCATAATTGGTGTCAGTGGGAGGAATAGTGCCCCATCATTGGTGTCAGTGGGGGGAATAATGCCCCATAATTGGTGTCAATGGGAGGAATAGTGCCCCATCATTGGTGTCAGTGGGAGGAATAGTGCCCCATCATTGGTGTCAGTGGGAGTAATAGTGCCCCATCATTGGTGTCAGTGGGAGTAATAGTGCCCCATCATTGGTGTCAGTGGGAGTAATAGTGCCCCATCATTGGTATCAGTGGGAAGAATAGTGCCTCACCCATCATTGAGCACAGGTGTGTCAGGAGGAAGGTGTTTCTGGAGCTCCTCCAGGTGATCGGTGTGAGAGGGGAGTGCTGGTGAAATCTCTCCCAGCTCTCCTGGCCCCTTTCTGGGGAAGCCATGGAGGCCAGGAGGGTCTCTCCTGCTGGAGGTTCTCAGCCATCTCCTGGGCCGTCGGGTGACATGCCTTCCTGTGGACAAGCGGATCTCTCTGCCCCTGGTGAGGACGAAGGCTCGGAGGCCATTCGGGAGCGAGTGGTGGCCGGGATAAAGGTCCTGAATAGGGAGAGGGATAAGCTGTACAAGCTGCGAGCGGAGCTGAAGCGCCTGAGAAGGCAGCGTGAGGGCTTACACAGCCAGAAGAGAGGATCCATGGATCCGGAGATCCAATTGGCCAAAGTCCGTGTGGAACACCAAGAGACCATTGTGGCCATGATGGAAGGCAGAGATGGGCCCTTCAGGGAGAAGTTTGGTAATGACAGGAGGTTTGGAAGGGTGACAAAGATGGTGGTGGAGGAGGAGACCCCCAATTCCGCCCCCTGCCCCCCCCCCCCCCCCCCCAGGGAGAGGTAAGCAGCCCCATGCCTTCCCAGGACTCAGGAGGCATGCTGAGGGCCATCCAGGTAATGGAGTCTCCTATGCGGGGGGGATCGGTTGGTGTTTAATGAGGAGGACATTACAGATGATGTACCTGATAATATAAAGCCAGTGAAGCCCCATGGTGTGGATAAGACTGTGTTTGTGCCTTTCACAGATGCTGAAAATGTGCCTGATAACAGTCAGACTGCTAATCCTGTGTGCAGCCATGTTGTGCCGGATGATGCTGTGTGCAGCCCTGTTGTGCCGGATGATGTTGCAATGCAGCAAAATTTACATGTAAAAAGTGTAATTTCTGTGGATGAACTACAGGTGTCAGCAGAGCCCATTAACCCTTCTTTAGCAGAGTCCAAAGCTGTTTGCCCCACTGCTGCTGAGGACTCTACAGCGCAGCATCAGGAGACAGCTGGTACTGCAGCAGCAACTATGACCATTCCTGATGGGAAAATTTCTGTGACTGATAACAATCACTCCAGCACCAGTGTGATGGACAATCGTCCGCTGCGGATTCTGCTAATCCAGTTCAGACAGTTGATAATGCTAATAATGTAAAGACCAATGTGACTTCAGTGTGGGGCCTTGGCCCTGATAAACCCACGTTTGCTCAGGTGGTGCGCTCTGCTCCTGGTAGCTCTGCTCCCAAGCGGGGTTTTCCCCTACAGCCTACCACTTTGGGGCCCCCGGGACCTGGTCTTGGGTCTCTGGCTTCTGCTGGGGGTCCCAGATGTAATGTTGTGATTCTAAAATGGGAAGGCGGTGCAGTCCCTCCAGCGCGGTGTGCGGTGGTGGATCTCATTTTAGAAATGGGTTTTGGGGCAAATGACCTGTATGCCTTTATACATGTGTCTGGGATGAGGGATTATACGGTTATCTTCACCAGGCCAGAGGGTCTTGACCTGTTCTGGGAGAGATATGAGGCTCTGTGCAGGTCAAGACCTGAATGGGAAGGTCTGGCCCCAGTTGCGATCTCTCAGAGGTCAACAGTAAAAAAATCACCATCATTCTGACCAATGAGAGCGTCCCCGCTCGGGATTTAGAGGTTCGGTTGCGGAACTATGGGGGAGGTTTTTATTAAGCCCAGCAAAATCCTCGATGAGCGTAACATCTGGACTGGGGGTTGGTCAGTAACAGTCAGGTTGGCCAGGGATGGGAATGTTGTCCGTCACCGGCCCTCCTCAGCTTTTATAGGGAGGGATAGGATGACTATTTTCTACCCTGGTCAGCCGAAGCTGTGTCACCGCTGTGGAGAAAAGGGGCATTTGAGCTCCTCCTGTTCAGCCCTGATATGTTCAGTGTGTCGGGGTCACATGGCCAAGGACTGCACCGATATGATCAGGTGCAACCTGTGCCTGCGCCTTGGCCATCCCTACAGCAAATGTCCTGAAGCCTGGCACAATATGGAGAAGGAGGTAATGGATGACTTGTCAGGGCTGGACGGGATGGAGGGTGAGGCTCCTGGTGTACCATCCTCCTCTGCGGTGACGGACTCCCCTGGTCCTGCTCAGGATCCCTCTCCAGTTCCTGTGCCCACCCCTCCTGTGTCTGTCTCTGTGTCCCCCCAGCCTACTGTATCCTCTCCTCTTGTGTCAGAACCTTCCAAGTCTGTGCCCCCCGTGTCAGTTACCCCCCCCTCTAAGTGTGTCTCAAAGGGAACACCACCCCCACCAGGAGTGGTAGCGGGTACTAAAAAGGTTACTTCTTCCTCTATAAAGAAGTCTTCTGTGAAGACTCCAAAGAAAAAAAACAGAGATGATGGGATCTCTGAAGCTGACCTGCAGTACCTGGAGGAGAGAAGGAAGGTTGGGAAGCGGAAGCAGGTGGTGAGGACGGAACGGCTCCAGTGCCTGTCTCCAACCATCGTAGGTCCTCTGGATGGTATGTTTCTTCATCTGGAGCTTCTTCGGAACGAAGTTCCGATTCTGAAATGGAGTTTGAGGCTGCCTCAAGAAAGAGAGAGGCTTCTGGTGATGAGCAGCAGAGGGGAGCTAAGAAGCAATCCACCCAATAACCCAGAAGGCGGTTCCCCGTCCGTTAGAAGCGGTGACAATAAATGTCGCCAGCATTAAGTCAGTAAGAGCTCGTTCCATGGCCTTCTTTTTGTTCAGCCAATTAGACGCTGAAATTTTATTTTTGCAAGAGACTAGGCTCACCTCCTTGGCAGATATTCATATGGCCAAGAGAGAGGGGAGGTATGGTCCATCTTACTGGTCTCTTGCGGCCGAGCCTTACGGCGGTGTGGCAGTGTTGTTTAAAACCGGTATGGTAAATGTCCGGCGGGTTATTGAGGTGGGGATTGGGAGATGTATGGTCTTAGACGTCCTTGTGGGGGGGCAGGACCTGCGCCTAATTAATGTTTATGGGCCGCACACAAAGTGGGACAGGAAATGCCTTTTTACAAGGATCAAGCCATTTCTTTTTACATCCCGGCAAGTGGTCTTTGGAGGTGACTTTAATACAGTAACGAGGCCCAAGGACAGGAAGGACTTCAAGGACAGGCTGGGATATGATAGCGTTTTTTTAAATAGTATGGTTAGGGATGCTGGTCTTGTGGATGTGCACATTAAGCACCTCCCGGATGACACCGGGTTCACCTTTCATCGAGGTAGTAGTCAGAGTAGGATAGATAGGTTTTTTTTTTTTTTTTTTTAAGGAGACCTCTGCTTTCTCGCCCCCAGTGGTGCAGGCAGTAGAGTTCTCTGATCACTGTAT
The DNA here is from genome assembly GCF_037356315.1 of Lithobates pipiens. NCBI lineage: Eukaryota > Metazoa > Chordata > Amphibia > Anura > Ranidae > Lithobates > Lithobates pipiens. The sequence goes on from NW_027507790.1 coordinate 283,295,242, forward strand.
GCTATCTGTGGTCCTGAATGCTTCAGACGCCCCTCAGAGGGGCAAGGGCATCTGGAGATTGAATTCGACTCTACTCAAGGAAGAACATGTTAGACAATCCTTTGAGGAATTCTTTCAGGCTCAGGTGACCATCCTGGTCTTTTGTAGCAGCAAGGCTGAGTGGTGGGAGCTGACCAAAAAGAGGATAGCTGGATTCTTCAGGGGCCTAGCCAATAGAAAACAGTTTAATAAATACATGACCTACCAACGTTTACGGAGGAAGCTGGATATTCTTGTCTCGAGAGGAGGAGATCCTGGGGCAATCACTGAAGTGAAACTCCTCCTCAGGAATTGTCAATATGACCGGCATGCCTCTTTGGTTCTGGAGAGGGACTATGGGAAGTACCACTCGCCTGACCCTTACCAGAACTGCAAACAAGGTGTAGCTGTTAAAACAGTTGTTGGCCTTAAGGACAGTACGAGTTCCTTGACAAAGTCCAGGTCAGGGATCCTGGAGGTTGTGAGGTCCTTTTATGCTGACCTTCTTGGGAGGAAAGAGCTTGACCGTGACAAGATGGACAGCTTTTTGGACTCTACCCCAGGTCTAAATGGTGGAGATGTTCCATTGATGAATTTGACAGAGGACATCACAGTTGATGAGGTGATGAGGGCAATTGATCAGCTTGCCATCAAAAAGTGACTAGGTGCAATGGTTTAGAAAACGGTGGGTAGCAACCCGCTCACCAACTGGATCGGAACCAAGGTGGTAACTTTGGTCCGGTAGTTGAAGCTTGCTTCTGCGTCATCCGGCTCCATCACTTCGTCCCGTTCCGACAGGTGGACCTGGCCTTCCGATGCTCAAACATGTGTCTCTGGATCCTCTCAATCCGATCTCTGAGTCGCTGGCACTTCATACCCATAACCTGACCTTGGGTTGCCCTTCTCTAGTACCAGCAAGTACCCGGCCACCAAGTGGTAGAAGAAAAAAGTGCAGCAAGGCCAAACTTAGGGAGAAATCAATAGATCTCTATCAATCAACCTGGATAACTACTCCTGGCAAGTAAATTTATGAGGAGCTCCCTGCCTAAACCCCACATGCTACAGAAATAGAATATCTTTTGCATTCAAGAAGTGTCTGGCACCCAATCAATCTACCTTGCATTACACCCACTATGCTATGCATCCCACCATATATAGAAAGATGTCCACTATCCCTGGCCCGGGAGGCCTAGGACCTTGCTACACATTATAGAGGGGGACAGTACAGCTACAATACAATACAATGGGGTTAGGAGGACGCTGTTCCTGAGAGATTACAATCTAGTAGGGAGGGGTGAGTGGTCAGGAAAGTGAAGAGCTGTGAGGAGATGAGGTGATGGGGAAACGTTCAGTAGAGGCCAGAGAGATAAGATTTCCGGGTGAGGGGGTGTATCCAGACATGTCATTCTTCCTGGCTCTGTAATGGATTTGCGCAGAGTGGTCCTGATCCTCCTCTTCTCTGGTCCCTCACTGGTGCTCCTGGCACCTCCCTCCTTCTGAGTGCCCCAGCAAGCAGCTTGCTGTAGGGGCACCTAAGGAGGCGCGCTCCTGAGTAGGCACTCTGTGTGTTCATTCACAACTCAGCCCCGCACCCTCTGTCTCCTGATTGGCCAATAGTTCCCACTGCTGCCAAAAGCCAATCAAGAGTGTAAGTCCCTGGAGAGGAGAGGCGCTTGTGCAACATTGCTGGATGGAGAGGGGGCTCAGGTAAGTATTACCGGGGGGGTTGGGGTGCAGTACACAGAATGTTTTATACCTTCATGCAGGGGCGTAATCAGGGGCTTCAGCCCGAAGTCCGAGCCCAGCACCGAGGGGGGTGTGGGTGTGGGGGTGTTATCTACCTGACACGCACTGACCTACCTGACCAGACTTCAGGTGACGTGACCTCCTCCTGCAGCTCACCCATAGTAGTGCAGCACCCCCATCACACAGTAAAGTAGACAGCAGGGCCAGGCACTCCAGGCAGCCAGAGCCATGATGACAGGAGAGGAGAGCCGCCCGCCCAAGCGCCAAGTGAGGATCTTCTGACAGTGGAGTGGTGGCCGTATTGTAATTCCCGCCTTCTGGAGCCTGCAGCGCCTATGATGAACGTCCCGCGGCCCCCGCATTGGACCAGTGGGATGTCCATCATAGGCACTGCAGGCTCCAGAAGGAGGGACCTGCTGTGTCACTCAGCCTCGCTCAGCGGCGGTGCTTGGGGCTAATAATAGAACCGCGCATGCCCGAGACCTGGGGCTTTTTGGGGACCCACTCGGCACTCCAGCCACCGTCAGCCCCCCCACCCCCCACCCCCGCTGCCTTTATGCATAGAATGCGCCTTCTGCCTTTACAACCACTTTAATTTTGACGTTTTTAGTCACATCTATCGGCTTTAGGTCCATTGTAACACATTATTGAAGCATTTCTCTAGAATGTCCGATCCCCATCTATCCTCTGGGACTAACAATCCCTATTATTTCTGGAATGAAGGGGTAAACACGCACTACAGACACAGATTTAGCCATTGTCATATAGAACGTCTTTATAAAAAAAGTTTCATTACAAGAAAATATCGCTTTTTAAAACAGAAGTATGACTTTAAAATATAAAAAAATTGGAATTGATTTAGGTCACTGGAAACACGCCGCTGACAAAAATGATTACCAAAAGATTTTCCATCAAATAAGTGAACACTGGATGGAGGGGGGAAGACATAGGCAGATGGGTTGGGGTAGGGAGTTCCAGAGGATGGGGAAGGTGATGAGAGGTCTATAAAGCAGGAAGTCTTGGGAGGACAGAGAGGACAGTTTGGGTGAGATGAGGTTGTGATGTAGCCGAGGGCAGAGTTGTGTATGACTTTGTATATTACTATACTGAGAGGGGTGGAGGACACTGAATGGAGACCAGTGGTGGGATTGGTAGAGAGGGGTGGAGGACACTGAATGGAGACCAGTGGTGGGATTGGTAGAGAGGGGTGGAAGACACTGAATGGAGACCAGTGGAAGGATTGGTAGAGAGGGGTGGAGGACACTGAATGGAGACCAGTGGTGGGATTGGTAGAGAGGGGTGGAGGACACTGAATGGAGGTCAGTGGTGGGATTGGTAGAGAGGGGTGGAGGACACTGAATGGAGACCAGTGGAAGGATTGGTAGAGAGGGGTGGAGGACACTGAATGGAGGCCAGTGGTGGGATTGGTAGAGAGGGGTGGAGGACACTGAATGGAGACCAGTGGAAGGATTGGTAGAGAGGGGTGGAGGACACTGAATGGAGGCCAGTGGTGGGATTGGTAGAGAGGGGTGGAGGACACTGAATGGAGACCAGTGGAAGGATTAGTAGAGAGGGGTGGAGGACACTGAATGGAGACCAGTGGTGGGATTGGTAGAGAGGGGTGGAGGACACTGAATGGAGACCAGTGGAAGGATTGGTAGAGAGGGGTGGAAGACACTGAATGGAGACCAGTGGAAGGATTGGTAGAGAGGGGTGGAGGACACTGAATGGAGACCAGTGGTGGGATTGGTAGAGAGGGGTGGAGGACACTGAATGGAGGTCAGTGGAGGGATTGGTAGAGAGGGGTGGAGGACACTGAATGGAGATCAGTGGAGGGATTGGTAGAGAGGGGTGGAGGACACTGAATGGAGACCAGTGGTGGGATTGGTAGAGAGGGGTGGAGGACACTGAATGGAGACCAGTGGAGGGATTGGTAGAGAGGGGTGGAGGACACTGAATGGAGACCAGTGGAAGGATTGGTAGAGAGGGGTGGAGGACACTGAATGGAGACCAGTGGTGGGATTGGTAGAGAGGGGTGGAGGACACTGAATGGAGACCAGTGGAGGGATTGGTAGAGAGGGGTGGAGGACACTGAATGGAGACCAGTGGAAGGATTGGTAGAGAGGGGTGGAGGACACTGAATGGAGACCAGTGGTGGGATTGGTAGAGAGGGGTGGAGGACACTGAATGGAGGTCAGTGGTGGGATTGGTAGAGAGGGGTGGAGGACACTGAATGGAGACCAGTGGTGGGATTGGTAGAGAGGGGTGGAGGACACTGAATGGAGGTCAGTGGTGGGATTGGTAGAGAGGGGTGGAGGACACTGAATGGAGACCAGTGGAGGGATTGGTAGAGAGGGGTGGAGGACACTGAATGGAGACCAGTGGTGGGATTGGTAGAGAGGGGTGGAAGACACTGAATGGAGACCAGTGGAAGGATTGGTAGAGAGGGGTGGAGGACACTGAATGGAGACCAGTGGAAGGATTGGTAGAGAGGGGTGCAGGACACTGAATGGAGACCAGTGGAAGGATTGGTAGAGAGGGGTGGAGGACACTGAATGGAGACCAGTGGAGGGATTGGTAGAGAGGGGTGGAGGACACTGAATGGAGACCAGTGGAAGGATTGGTAGAGAGGGGTGGAGGACACTGAATGGAGACCAGTGGAGGGATTGGTAGAGATGGGTGGAGGACACTGAATGGAGGCCAGTGGAGGGATTGGTAGAGAGGGGTGGAGGACAATGAATGGAGAGCAGTGGGGGGATTGGCAGAGAGGGGTGGAGGACACTGAATGGAGGCCAGTGGAGGGATTGGTAGAGAGGGGTGGAGGACACTGAATGGAGACCAGTGGAGGGATTGGCAGAGAGGGGTGGAGGACACTGAATGGAGGCCAGTGGAGAGATTGGTAGAGAGGGGTGGAGGACACTGAATGGAGGTCAGTGGAGGGATTGGTAGAGAGGGGTGGAGGACACTGAATGGAGACCAGTGGAGGGATTGGTAGAGAGGGGTGGAGGACACTGAATGGAGACCAGTGGATGGATTGGTAGAGAGGGTTGGAGGACACTGAATGGAGACCAGTGGAGGGATTGGTAGAGAGGGGTGGAGGACACTGAATGGAGGCCAGTGGAGGGATTGGCAGAGAGGGGTGGAGGACACTGAATGGAGGTCAGTGGAGGGATTGGTAGAGAGGGGTGGAATACACTGAATGGAGGTCAGTGGAGGGATTGGTAGAGAGGGGTGGAGGACACTGAATGGAGGTCAGTGGAGCGATTGGTAGAGAGGGGGGGAGGACACTGAATGGAGACCAGTGGAGCGATTGGCAGAGAGGGGGGAGGACACTGAATGGAGACCAGTGGAGGGATTGGTAGAGAGGGGTGGAGGACACTGAATGGAGGTCAGTGGAGCGATTGGTAGAGAGGGGTGGAGGACACTGAATGGAGACCAGTGGAGGGATTGGCAGAGAGGGGTGGAGGACACAGAATGGAGGCCAGAAGAGAGATTGGTAGAGAGGGGTGGAGGACACAGAATGGAGGCCAGTAGAGGGATTGGTAGGGAGGGGTGGAGGACACTGAATGGAGGTCAGTGGAGGGATTGGTAGAGAGGAGTGGAGGACATTGAATGGAGGTCAGTGGAGGGATTGGTAGAGAGGGGTGGAGGACACTGAATGGAGTCCAGTGGAGGGATTGGTAGAGAGGGGTGGAGGACACTGAATGGAGACCAGTGGAGGGATTGGCAGAGAGGGGTGGAGGACACAGAATGGAGGCCAGAAGAGAGATTGGTAGAGAGGGGTGGAGGACACAGAATGGAGGCCAGTAGAGGGATTGGTAGGGAGGGGTGGAGGACACTGAATGGAGGTCAGTGGAGGGATTGGTAGAGAGGAGTGGAGGACATTGAATGGAGGTCAGTGGAGGGATTGGTAGAGAGGGGTGGAGGACACTGAATGGAGTCCAGTGGAGGGATTGGTAGAGAGGGGTGGAGGACACTGAATGGGGACCAGTAGAGAGATTGGTAGAAAAGTTTGGATGACATTGAAAGGAGGCCAGTGGAGGGATTGGTGGGGGGGGGGGGTGGAGGACACTGAATGGAGGCCAGTGGAGGGATTGGTAGGGAGGGATGGAGAACACTGAATGGAGTCCAGTGGAGGGATTGGTAGAGAGGGGCAGAGGACACAGAATGGAGGCCAGTAGAGAGATTGGTAGAGAGGGGTGGAGGACACTGAATGGAGGTCAGTGGAGGGATTGGTAGAGAGGGATGGAGAACACTGAATGGAGTCCAGTGGAGGGATTGGTAGAGAGGGGTGGAGGACACTGAATGGAGGTCAGTGGAGGGATTGGTAGAGAGGGATGGAGAACACTGAATGGAGTCCAGTGGAGGGATTGGTAGAGAGGGGTGGAGGACACAGAATGGAGGCCAGTAGAGAGATTGCTAGGGAGGGGTGGAGGACACTGAATGGAGTCCAGTGGAGGGATTGGTAGAGAGGGGTGGAGGACACTGAATGGAGGCCAGTGGAGGGATTGGCAAAGAGGGGTGGAGGACACTGAATGGGGACCAGTCGAGAGATTGGTAGAAAAGTTTGGATGACATTGAATGGAGATCAGTGGAGGAATTGGCAGAGAGGTGGAGGACACTAAATGGGGACCAGTAGAGAGATTGGTAGGGAGGGGTGGAGGACACTGAATGGAGGCCAGTGGAGTGATTGGCAGAGAGGGGTGGAGGAAACTAAATGGAGGCCAATGGAGGGATTGGTGGGGGGGGGGGTGGAGGACACTGAATGGGGACCATTAGAGAGATTGGTAGGGAGGGATGGAGAATACTGAATGGAGTCCAGTGGAGGGATTGGTAGAGAGGGGCGGAGGACACAGAATGGAGGCCAGTGGAGGGATTGGTAGGGAGGGATGGAGAACACTGAATGGAGGTCAGTGGAGGGATTGGTAGAGAGGGGTGGAGGACACTGAATGGAGATCAGTGGAGGGATTGGTAGGGAGGGGTGGAGGACACTGAATGGAGGTCAGTGGAGAGATTGGTAGAGAGGGGTGGAGGACACTGAATGGGGACCAGTAGAGAGATTGGTAGGGAGGGGTGGAGAACACTGAATGGAGACCAGTGGAGGGATTGGTAGAGAGGGGTGGAGGACACTGAATGGAGGCCAGTGGAGGGATTGGTAGAGAGGGGCGGAGGACACAGAATGGAGGCCAGTGGAGGGATTGGTAGGGAGTGATGGAGAACACTGAATGGAGTCCAGTGGAGGGATTGGTAGAGGGGGGCGGAGGACACTGAATGGAGGTCAGTGGAGGGATTGGTAGAGAGGGGTGGAGGACACTGAATGGAGGTCAGTGGAGGGATTGGTAGGGAGTGATGGAGAACACTGAATGGAGTCCAGTGGAGGGATTGGTAGAGGGGGGCGGAGGACACTGAATGGAGGCCAGTGGAGGGATTGGTAGGGAGTGATGGAGAACACTGAATGGAGTCCAGTGGAGGGATTGGTAGAGGGGGGCGGAGGACACTGAATGGAGGTCAGTGGAGGGATTGGTAGAGAGGGGTGGAGGACACTGAATGGGGTCAAGTGGAGGGATTGGTAGAGGGGGGTGGAGGACACTGAATGGAGGCCAGTGGAGGGATTGGTAGAGAGGGGTGGAAGAAACTGAATGGAGGTCAGTGGAGGGATTGGTAGAGAGGGGTGGAGGACACAGAATGGAGGCCAGTAGAAAGATTGGCATTTGGCAGAGAGGGGTAGATGACATTGAATGGTGTCCTTCCCCCAGGTACAAAACCCTCAGTACAGATTTTCTGAAGGAGAGGGGCAGGGGAGAGGCAAACAAGGATGCTGTGCAGGTGCCTGACACCCTTTCTATCAACCATTACGTCATTGCTTGTTAGGACGTCAGCGACTAGAAGGTTGTAATGGCCCACAATACATGGCTGTGTGTAACTAAAAGGCAGCCTTGATCCACCTACTGCCTTGTATACAATTTTGGGTCAATTTTTAGGCATTTTGCCAAGGCACCCCTGAAGAAACCTGAAGGCACCCTGGTTGAAAAAGGCTGCTCTAAATGAAGTCCCCATGTCCATGTGGTTTGGCCCAGGGCTCAAGTCCTGCGGGAAAGCATGGAAACAGAGTTCCACAACAGGAACTGTTAGCAGCCGCGTCCTGCAAGACTTTGAAGTATGTGAGGTGTGTGGTAGGTACACAGCTCGCAATAGTAAGTGCCACACACCTGACCATTTAGGCATTGCCAGTAGGGGGCCCCATGACAGCTTCCGCTTCAATCTACCTGTCAATTACAGCTATCTGACGGGTAGATCAGGTCTAGGTTTGGCTGATGGGTAGATCAGGTCTAGGTCTAGGTGACGGGTAGATCAGGTTTAGGTCTAGGTGACGGGTAGATCAGGTTTAGGTCTAGGTGACGGGTAGATCAGGTTTAGGTCTAGGTGACGGGTAGATCAGGTTTAGGTCTAGGTGACGGGTAGATCAGGTTTAGGTCTAGGTGACGGGTAGATCAGGTTTAGGTCTAAGTGTTGGGTAGATCAGGTTTAGGTCTAGGTGACGGGTAGATCAGGTTTAGGTCTAGGTGACGGGTAGATCAGGTTTAGGTCTGGCTGACGGGTAGATCAGGTCTAGGTCTGGCTGACCGGTAGATCAGGTCTAGGTCTAGGTGACGGGTAGATCAGGTCTAGGTCTAGCTGACGGGTAGATCAGGTCTAGGTCTGGCTGACGAGTAGATCAGGTCTAGGTCTAGGTGACGGGTAGATCAGGTCTAGGTCTGGCTGACGGGTAGATCAGGTCTAGGTTTGGCCGACGGGTAGATCGGGTCTAGGTCTAGGTGACGGGTAGATCAGGTCTAGCTGACGGGTAGATCAGGTCTAGGTCTAGCTGATGGGTAGATCAGGTCTAGGTGATGGGTAGATCAGGTCTAGGTCTAGCTGATGGGTAGATCAGGTCTAGGTCTAGGTGTGAGGTGTGTGGTAGGTACACAGCTCGCAATAGTAAGTGCCACACACCTGACCATTTAGGCATTGCCAGTAGGGGGCCCCATGACAGCTTCCGATTCAATCTACCTGTCAATTACAGCTATCTGACGGGTAGATCAGGTCTAGGTTTGGCTGACGGGTAGATCAAGTTTAGGTCTAGGTGACGGGTAGATCAGGTTTAGGTCTAGGTGACGGGTAGATCAGGTTTAGGTCTAGGTGACGGGTAGATCAGGTTTAGGTCTAGGTGACGGGTAGATCAGGTTTAGGTCTAGGTGACGGGTAGATCAGGTTTAGGTCTAGGTGACGGGTAGATCAGGTTTAGGTCTAGGTGACGGGTAGATCAGGTTTAGGTCTAGGTGATGGGTAGATCAGGTCTAGGTCTAGGTGACGGGTAGATCAGGTTTAGGTCTAGGTGACGGGTAGATCAGGTTTAGGTCTAGGTGACGGGTAGATCAGGTTTAGGTCTAGGTGACGGGTAGATCAGGTTTAGGTCTAGGTGACGGGTAGATCAGGTTTAGGTCTAGGTGACGGGTAGATCAGGTCTAGGTCTGGCTGATGGGTAGATCAGGTCTAGGTCTGGCTGACGAGTAGATCAGGTCTAGGTCTAGGTGACGGGTAGATCAGGTCTAGGTCTGGCTGACGGGTAGATCAGGTCTAGGTTTGGCCGACGGGTAGATCGGGTCTAGGTCTAGCTGATGGGTAGATCAGGTCTAGGTGACGGGTAGATCAGGTCTAGGTCTAGCTGATGGGTAGATCAGGTCTAGGTCTAGGTGACGGGTAGATCAGGTCTAGGTCTAGCTGACGGGTAGATCAGGTCTAGCTGACGGGTAGATCAGGTCTAGCTGACGGGTAGATCAGGTCTAGCTGACGGGTAGATCAGGTTTAGGTCTAGGTGACGGGTAGATCAGGTCTAGGTCTAGGTGACGGGTAGATCAGGTCTAGGTCTAGGTGACGGGTAGATCAGGTCTAGGTCTGGCTGGCGGGTAGATCAGGTCTAGGTCTGGCTGGCGGGTAGATCAGGTCTAGGTCTAGGTGACGGGTAGATCAGGTCTAGCTGACGGGTAGATCAGGTCTAGGTCTAGCTGACGGGTAGATCAGGTCTAGGTCTAGCTGACGGGTAGATCAGGTCTAGGTCTGGCTGACGGGTAGATCCGGTCTAGGTCTGGCTGACGGGTAGATCAGGTCTAGGTCTGGCTGACGGGTAGATCAGGTCTAGGTCTAGCTGACGGGTAGATCAGGTCTAGGTCTGGCTGACGGGTAGATCCGGTCTAGGTCTGGCTGACGGGTAGATCAGGTCTAGGTCTGGCTGACGGGTAGATCAGGTCTGGCTGACGGGTAGATCAGGTCTAGCTGACGGGTAGATCAGGTCTAGCTGACGGGTAGATCAGGTCTAGCTGACGGGTAGATCAGGTCTAGCTGACGGGTAGATCAGGTCTAGCTGACGGGTAGATCAGGTCTAGGTCTAGCTGACGGGTAGATCAGGTCTAGGTCTAGCTGACGGGTAGATCAGGTCTAGGTCTAGGTGACGGGTAGATCAAGTCTAGGTCTGGCTGACGGGTAGATCAAGTCTAGGTCTGGCTGGCGGGTAGATCAGGTTTAGGTCTGGCTGACGGGTAGATCAGGCCTAGGTCTGGCTGACGGGTAGATCAGGTCTAGGTCTAGCTGACGGGTAGATCAGGTCTAGGTCTAGCTGACGGGTAGATCAGGTCTAGCTGACGGGTAGATCAGGTCTAGCTGATGGGTAGATCAGGTTTAGGTCTAGGTGACGGGTAGATCAGGTCTAGGTCTAGATGACGGGTAGATCAGGTCTAGGTCTAGCTGACGGGTAGATCAGGTCTAGGTCTAGATGACAGGTAGATCAGGTCTAGGTCTAGGTGAAGGGTAGATCAGGTTTAGGTCTAGGTGACGGGTAGATCAGGTCTAGGTCTAGGTGACGGGTAGATCAGGTCTAGGTCTAGATGACGGGTAGATCAGGTCTAGGTCTAGATGACGGGTAGATCAGGTCTAGGTCTAGCTGACGGGTAGATCAGGTCTAGGTCTAGATGACGGGTAGATCAGGTCTAGCTGATGGGTAGATCAGCTATTCTGCTCACAGGACATGCAGGGAGAGAGGTGAGCTGAGGGAGGAACATCAGTTTGGGGTGGTAAGCTGGGCACAATACCTGGCAAAGTTTAATGCCAGGAGGGGAGTTTATGTGGAAATATGTGAAGGGTTGGAATAGCAGCGAGTGTGTGTTGGAGCCCCTGCAGAGTTTGCAGCCCCCCCCCCCCCCAAGCTAACATACATCTCCTAAGCAGGAACACATCACTATCCCCCCAACATTCTGTCCAGATAATGTGCAGTTCATTTATCACCTTTCCGTTTAACCCTGTGTTATCCAAACTCTGTTCAATGAAAAGTGTAAACTCCCCACATAAACACTCTATATACAAAATAACATCCCCAATAAAGATCAGAAGATGATGGTCACATGACATGGAAGCCCAATGAATGAATGCCGATTATTCCGAGAATTACCGGATTTATGTTTATTGAGGATTGTTTTTTGTTATGTACTTCATACACACAATACGAAAATTGGATGATAAATACCACTTCTGAAGCGTTCGTAACATATGAGCGTATCATTTTTTTTTGGTGGGGGAGGGGATCTTGGGTGGGAGTTTCTCCCCAGGACTTGACCCCTGGTTTGGCCCATCTATGTCCAAAGGATAAGCATACTGAAGCCAATGGCCAATGTACGGACTGGGGGATGGGAGGTATACTGGAATCTCTTCAGAAACTGGTTCTGTAAGCTTCTCACTAATATTTAACTTTTATAGAAGCTTCTTATGAGTAGCCGGTCATTCCTGAGAGTCGGGTGCACCATGTCGGGCTGGTCAGTAATGTCTGTGGGGGGTCAGTGGTCTCCTCTCTGGTCTGTAATGTCTGTGGGGGGTCAGTGGTCTCATCTCTGGTCTGTAATGTCTGTGGGAGGTCAGTGGTCTCATCTCTGGCCGGTAATGTCTGTGGGGGGTCAGTGGTCTCATCTCTGGTCGGTAATGTCTGTGGGAGGTCAGTGGTCTCATCTCTGGTCGGTAATGTCTGTGGGAGGTCAGTGGTCTCCTCTCTGGTCTGTAATATCTGTGGGGGGTCAGTGGTCTCATCTCTGGTCTGTAATATCTGTGGGGGGTCAGTGGTCTCATCTCTGGCCGGTAATGTCTGTGGGGGGTCAGTGGTCTCATCTCTGGTCGGTAATGTCTGTGGGAGGTCAGTGGTCTCATCTCTGGCCGGTAATGTCTGTGGGGGGTCAGTGGTCTCATCTCTGGTCTGTAATGTCTGTGGGGAGGTCAGTGGTCTCATCTCTGGTCTGTAATGTCTGTGGGGGGTCAGTGGTCTCATCTCTGGCCGGTAATGTCTGTGGGGGGTCAGTGGTCTCATCTCTGGTCGGTAATGTCTGTGGGGGGTCAGTGGTCTCATCTCTGGTCAGTAATGTCTGTGGGAGGTCAGTGGTCTCATCTCTGGTCTGTAATGTCTGTGGGGGGTCAGTGGTCTCATCTCTGGTCAGTAATGTCTGTGGGGGGTCAGTGGTCTCATCTCTGGTCGGTAATGTCTGTGGGGGGTCAGTGGTCTCATCTCTGGTCGGTAATGTCTGTGGGGGGTCAGTGGTCTCATCTCTGGTCGGTAATGTCTGTGGGGGGGTCAGTGGTCTCATCTCTGGTCTGTAATGTCTGTGGGGGGTCAGTGGTCTCATCTCTGGTCGGTAATGTCTGTGGGGGGTCAGTGGTCTCATCTCTGGTCTGTAATGTCTGTGGGGGGGTCAGTGGTCTCATCTCTGGTCTGTAATGTCTGTGGGGGGTCAGTGGTCTCATCTCTGGTCTGTAATGTCTGTGGGGGATCAGTGGTCTCATCTCTGGTCGGTAATGTCTGTGGGGGGTCAGTGGTCTCATCTCTGGTCAGTAATGTCTGTGGGGGATCAGTGGTCTCATCTCTGGTCGGTAATGTCTGTGGGGGGGTCAGTGGTCTCATCTCTGGTCTGTAATGTCTGTGGGGGGTCAGTGGTCTCCTCTCTGGTCTGTAATGTCTGTGGGGGGTCAGTGGTCTCATCTCTGGTCTGTAATGTCTGTGGGGGATCAGTGGTCTCATCTCTGGTCGGTAATGTCTGTGGGGGGTCAGTGGTCTCATCTCTGGTCAGTAATGTCTGTGGGGGGTCAGTGGTCTCATCTCTGGTCTGTAATGTCTGTGGGAGGTCAGTGGTCTCATCTCTGGTCTGTAATGTCTGTGGGAGGTCAGTGGTCTCATCTCTGGTCTGTAATGTCTGTGGGGGGTCAGTGGTCTCATCTCTGGTCAGTAATGTCTGTGGGGGGTCAGTGGTCTCATCTCTGGTCTGTAATGTCTGTGGGGGGTCAGTGGTCTCATCTCTGGCCGGTAATGTCTGTGGGAGGTCAGTGGTCTCATCTCTGGTCTGTAATGTCTGTGGGAGGTCAGTGGTCTCATCTCTGGTCTGTAATGTCTGTGGGGGGTCAGTGGTCTCATCTCTGGTCTGTAATGTCTGTGGGGGGGTCAGTGGTCTCATCTCTGGTCTGTAATGTCTGTGGGGGATCAGTGGTCTCATCTCTGGTCGGTAATGTCTGTGGGGGGTCAGTGGTCTCATCTCTGGTCAGTAATGTCTGTGGGGGGTCAGTGGTCTCATCTCTAGTCGGTAATGTCTGTGGGGGGTCAGTGGTCTCATCTCTGGTCGGTAATGTCTGTGGGGGGTCAGTGGTCTCATCTCTGGTCTGTAATGTCTGTGGGAGGTCAGTGGTCTCATCTCTGGTCGGTAATGTCTGTGGGGGGGTCAGTGGTCTCATCTCTGGTCGGTAATGTCTGGGGGGGGTCAGTGGTCTCATCTCTGGTCGGTAATGTCTCTGGGGGGGTCAGTGGTCTCATCTCTGGTCTGTAATGTCTGGGGGGGGTCAGTGGTCTCATCTCTGGTCGGTAATGTCTGTGGGGGGGTCAGTGGTCTCATCTCTGGTCTGTAATGTCTGTGGGGGGGTCAGTGGTCTCATCTCTGGTCGGTAATGTCTGTGGGGGGGTCAGTGGTCTCATCTCTGGTCGGTAATGTCTATGGGGGGTCAGTGGTCTCATCTCTGGTCAGTAATGTCTGTGGGAGGTCAGTGGTCTCATCTCTGGTCGGTAATGTCTGTGGGGGGGTCAGTGGTCTCATCTCTGGTCGGTAATGTCTGTGGGGGGGGGGGGGTAAATTTACATAATAAACCTTCTTGGCATCTCTGGCATTTATTAGGAGTTTCATATGTTTTGAAGTAGAACTATTCCTTAGATTTCTGAATGGTCCCGGAGAATGATGAAGAGAAGAAGAGGGAAGAGGTTCTCCTTCTGCTCCTCCCCTCTGCTGAGCTGGATGATTGGCTGATCATCAGTCTTTATACCAATTTATCTTCAATGATAAGTGGACTCTGCATGTACTACAGATAGAAGGTGCCACTCGCTCCCGCCATCTTGTGTCCATAATGGGGACAGCAGGAGATGAGAGATTGAAGCAATGGTGATGAGGAAGGAGACAGCGAAGAACGCAGGTCACCTAGAAATGTCATCTTCCCAATGACACATATCTAATGTACATAAAGCAATCGCTGGAGCTGCCATCTACAGCGACCTATCAGACATCACCAGGAGAACGCAGTGCTAGTTACAGAGTGTAGTGACCCCTACCCACAAGCGCAGAATGCGTGACTAAGAAAAATGACATTACACATGCCACGCGTTGTTTGCATCTCCACACCTCCCAACATTTTAGATGGGAATGAGGGACATCTACTAGCAAATGTATGTAGGCATAGGATACGCCCTCTGCCACACCCCTTTAAAAGAAAATTAACCAAAAAAAAGGTTAATTGACTTGCATTAGAATAAATAACACTTTGTCTCCTTCCTTTGATCTGCAGAGGGGAACTAGGCAAGGCTGCCCCCTATCCCCCTTTTTTGCCCTGGCCATAGAACCCCTGGCAGCTGTCATAAGGGGGAGCCCAGAAATAATCAGATTTAAGCAGGGTGAACTGGAAGATAAATTGGCACTTTACGCTGACGATGTACTTCTATTTCTAGGTGGCACATCCCCTTCCCTGGTAAAAAGTATGCAATTGAGTCACACAATCGGAACCTTCTCCGGATTCCAAATTGGGACAAATCCACAATACTACCTTTAGATCCACTGACGGGGCCGCTGCCTCGGATAGCTGAGCAGATCAAAATAGTGGATAAGTTCAAATATCTAGGTATAGTTATACACCCCAACCTAGGCCAATATATTGAGCTACATATACACTCAATTCTTAAAAAATGTCAAGAAAAACCAACTAGCTGGATTAAGTGGCCGCTCTCCGTAGTCGGCCGCTGATCTGGAACCCCCAGATATTGTATGCTCTCCATAATGCCCCTCTCTGGATCCCTATCAACGTGTTTAGAAGGTGCAACACCATTTATTGTGCATTGATATGGAGGAAACAACTTCCAAGAATCAAACTGGAAACCTTACAGGAAGGACTCCGGTAGTCTGGCGCTACCAAACCCATTGTATTATATTATGGCGGCTCAGCTGCAACACTTAACTGGCTGGCTTTATCCCGAGTCCTCTGGATCCATTCGGGAACATCGTACGAACGCACATGTCTGCCGATGGACTTGTGGAATGCAGAGAGGCAGGTGAACGGGAAGCACTGACCCAATACCCCACATTACTACTTATAAATAAAATATGGAACAAAACCAAACAACACCTGCAACACATGGGTTACACAAATTGGTCACACATCAGGAATAGGGATGAGCCGAACACCCCCCGCTTCGGTTCGCACCGAACGTCCTGCAAACGGACCGAAAATTTGTACGAACTTTAGAACCCCATTGAAGTCTATGGGACGCGAACGTTCGAAATAAAAAGTGCTAATTTTAATGGCTAATATGCAAGATCTTGTCCTAAAAAGGGGTTGGGGACCTGGCTCCTGCCCCAGGGGACATGGGGCAATTCCAAAATAGTTTTTAAAAACTGCAGTTTTTTGGGGAGCACTGATTTTAATGACGCTTAAAGTGAAAAAAAAAAAAGTGAAATATTCCTTTAAATATGGTGCCTGGGGGGTGTCTGTAGTATGCCTGTGAAGTGCCACGTGTTTCCCATGTTTAGAACAGTCCCTGCACAAAATGACATTTCTAAAGGAAAAAAAGTCATTTAAAACATTGCTTGCGGTTTTAATGTAATATCTGGTTCCGGCAATATGGATGAAAATCATTGAGAAAAATGGCATGGGTAGCCCCCCTACCCATTACCAGCCCCTTTGGGTCTTGTATGCATATAAAGGGGAACCCCGTACCCATATTAAAAAAAGGAAAGGCGTGGGGCCCCCAGGCCCTATATACTCAGAACAGCAGTATACAGGCGGTGCAAACAAGACAGGGACTGTGTAGGTTTGTTGTGTTAAGTTGAATCTGTTTGTAATTTTCAACTAGTACATTTTTAAAGTGTAGCTCCAGTCAAAAAAACGATTTTTAAGCTTTTTGGAAAACATAGGGAAGGTTTTTTTTTTTCCGTCTGTGCACCTCTTCAGAAGATTTCACCTCACTTTCTGTCCCAATGACGAATGCTTTTAGAAAACTTGTTTTTTTTTAGTAAAACAAGGATTGGGATAAAGCATCAGTGGAGAGGAGACACGTTTTTACCATATCAACTCTTACAGGAGAGAATTTCCCTTCCTAGGGGTAGATTTCATCTCACTTGCTGTTGTCTCCTTCCGTTTGCAAGTAGGAGATGTTTGTAAGTTGGATGTTTGAAAGTAGGGGCCTGCCCCATATGCTCTGCAGAAATGGCGGAACAAAGTGTTGGTGTTGCCACAACACTGTAAGCCCTCAAATTGACTCTTGGTGGAGCGCTGGAGCGCCCTGCTGTGAACGATTATATCAAGAATTGTAATTACATGCCATTGTTGAACAGTGGTAGAAAAATTGGGCCTTTTGGTGGTGCTGGTGCCACAACACTGTAAGTCCTCACAGTTACACAGTCTCGGTGGGCACAGGAATGGGCCCTGCTGTGAAATATTATATCAAGAATTGTAATTACACGCCCCTGTTAAACAGGGGCTGGAATTTGGGCCTTAGGCACTGGTGCTGGTGCCACGACACTGCAACCTCTTCCATATA
This sequence comes from Lithobates pipiens, assembly GCF_037356315.1. Taxonomy (NCBI): domain Eukaryota; kingdom Metazoa; phylum Chordata; class Amphibia; order Anura; family Ranidae; genus Lithobates; species Lithobates pipiens. The sequence continues at coordinate 283,312,139 of NW_027507790.1, forward strand.
CTCTAGTTGGAGTGCAGGAATGAGCCCTGCTGCAAAATATTGCATCAAAAATTGTAATTACACGCCCCTGTTAAACAGGGGCTGATAAATTGGGCCTTAGCCACTGGTGGTGGCGCCCAGAACCAAAAATGTTCTTCCAAGCTATCAGCAGGATCATTGAGGAGGAAGAGAATAGTCAGTCAACATAACAGGATAGTCACTCAGTATCAGCATAGGCAGTCTTGAAGGGATGTGACATTTCAAAAATAATCATTCGGTTACATCAGCTTCAGGTGCTTGGTAGCTGTGGGTGATCCAAGACTGATTCATCTTTATGAAGGTCAGTCGATCAACCGAGTCGGTGGACAGGCGCACCCTGTGATCGGTTACAAAGCCTCCAGCAGCACTGAAGGTGCGTTCCGAAAGAACGCTGGATGCAGGACAGGCCAGTAGCTCAATTGCATACTGTGCAAGCTCTGGCCAGTGATCCATCCTCAAGACCCAGTAAGCCAGAGGATTTTCGGTGGGAAAGGTGTCCAAGTCTGACCTTGCCCCTAGGTATTTCTGCACCATGTAAATCAGACGCTGGCGATGGTTGCTGGAACTGATCATACCTTGGGGCTGCATACAAAAAGGGGGGGAATGTATATCTCCATATACTGGGACTTTAAATGAAACGCACAAGGAAGGGGGGGCAGTGCGTCTCCATCCCTATTCTAAATTGAAAAGAGAAAACGAGTATGGGACTTTAAATGAGGCAGGCTCAAAAACAATGTAAGAGTAGAAATGTTATTATTAATTATACATGAATGTCAGGGAGTGTTTCTATGTGACCAATGAGTGTTCAATACATGTACAGACATGACATCCGAGTAAACATGATATAGAACTTAAAGCGGGGTTCCACCCTAAAGTGGAACTTCCGCTGATCGGAACCCTCCCCCCCTTCGGTGTCACAATTGGCACCTTTCAGGGGGGAGGGGGGGTGGAGATACCTGTCAAAGACAGGTATTTACACCCACTTCCGGGCATAGACTCCCGTGGGAGTCTATGCCTCTTCCTGTCCTGCCGCGCTGTCTGCTGGGAGACACACACGGGTCCCAGAGACAGCGCAGACAATTCCTATTGCGCAGTAGGGAACCGGGAAGTGAAGCCGATTCGCTTCACTTCCTGATTCCCTCACCTAGAATGGTGGCGGCAGCAGCCGAGAGCCGAGCGATCGATCGGTCTCGGCTGCCGGCATCGCTGGAACCCGGAACAGGTGAGTGTCCATTTATTAAAAGTCAGCAGCTGTAGTATTTATAGCTGCTGGCTTTTAATATTTTTTTTGTAGGTGGAATCCCTCTTTAATAATCATAACAGGGAAAAAGATTATAAATTTCAAAGAAATAGTACAGTAATAATATACAATAGAATTCATAAAAATGTTGTAACAAATGATGGAAATGTGAGGGATTGCATCCTCGATAGCTCAAGGCGTTTCGTTGGTTGACCAACTCATCAGGAGCGAATGTATAATGTCTGTAAATAATGAATAATAACAGGTGTTCTAGATTAAAAAGCCCATAGTATAAGAAATATTATATATAATAAATTTTATATAGAAAAAAGATGGTCAAGTCCACAGAACTTACACCCCATAGGAATGCCGAGCATGAGTTGTCCCAGAGTGCATGGGTTGCCACATCAAGCCTCCCCCGGGAGCTGAGGCACAGAGAGTCCACCCAGAGCACCCAGCCGACAATGAGAAACCCCCAGCCAGCAGACAAATAGAGTAATTGGAGTATTATGCCGATAACGGCAAGTAGAATCTATAAGATAAATAGAAGGTATTTTTTTATGATGAACCTGGTAGCACTGCCAAGTACCAAAGAAATAAAATGCCTGGAGAAAGAAAAGTGAAAACGAGTGATGTGACAGTGCACAGATGGAACCATTAAAACAAACACAAAAGAGCTCCCCTGACCCTGTCCTGGTGCCGTAGTCTCACAGGTACTCATTGATGGCCCTCTGCTGCGTGTGCAGCCGCTGCAGCATGGCCAACGTTGAGTTGCACCTGGTGGGCATGTCACATATAAGGCGGTTCTTGGGCAGGTTCAATTCCTTTTGGAGCTCAGCCAGCCGAGTACAGGCATTAAATGACCGGCAAAAATGCACACAGACTTAACTGGTCTGCCTCAGGACATCCTGTAAGCCCGGGTACCTGCCCAAGAACCGCTGCACCACCAAGTTAAGGACGTGAGCCACACAGGGCACATGGGTCAGTTGTCCCTGTCGGAGGGCGGAGAGGAGGTTGGTGCCATTGTCGCAAACCACCATTCCTGGCTTAAGCTGGCGTGGCGTCAACCACCTCACGGTCTGCCCCTGCAGAGCTGACAAAATATCTGCCCCAGTGTGGCTCCTGTCCCCCAAACAAACCAGCGCAAGCACGGCAAGGCATCTTTTTGCCTGCGTACTTGCGTAGCCCCTGGAACGCCTACGGAGCACCACTGGTTCAGAGGACAGAGCACTGGAAGAGGCCATGGTGGAAGAAGAAGAGGAGGGGGTGGAGGAGAGAGGTGTGTCACAACCAATAGTAGCATTTTGGAGGCGTGGTGGCGGAACAAACTCCAACACTACTGCACCTTGTCCTGCATCCTTCCCAGCTGCCAGAAGAGTGACCCAATGTGCTGTGAAAGACAGGTAACGTCCCTGTCCATGCCTGTTGGACCATGAGTCAGCGGTAATATGCACCTTACCACTGACCGCCCTGTCCAGCGAGGCAAGGACATTGCCTTCCACATGCCGGTAGAGAGCCGGAATCGCCTTCCGTGAGAAAAAGTGGCGTTTGGGAACCTGCCACTGAGGAACCGCACATTGCACAAACTCACGGAAGGGGGCCGAGTCTACCAACGGAAAAGGCAGCAGTTGAAGTGCTAGAAATTTAGCCAAGCTAGCATTCAACCGCTGGGCATGTGGATGGCTGGGAGTGAACTTCTTTCTACGGTCCAGCATCTGGGGCAGGGAAATTTGCCTGCTACAATCGGATGTCGGTGTACTGCTAGCAGATTGCCCACAAGTACTTGGCTGTGACACACCTAATTCTACACCTTCATTCCTCTCAGTGCAGGTTTCAGAGAGGACTGAAGGTCTAGTGGGGTTGGAGATCCCAGCTGATGAGGAGCAAGGAGAGGTCCGCTTTGTTCTTTGGTGTGGGTCTTTGAGGTACGCTTGCCAACGAGCTGCATGGCAGGTCAACATATGTCTGGTCAAGCACGTGGTGCCCAAGCGGCTGATGTTTTGGCCACGCGAGATACACTTGAGATATATGTTGCAAATAGCAGCGGTGCGATCTGATGCACTCGTCTCAAAAAAGGCCCACACCAAAGAACTTTTAGAATAAAGCGCAGAGGCAGCGCCCTGCACAGGCAGAGCTCTGCAGTGTGATTCAGTCGGTGTGCTGCCCCTAAGCTGGCCCCCGGATGGCATCCTGCCTCGTTGGACATGTGCCTCCTCCTCTCTCCTACCAGGCACCCTCGTGGAGTCAGTGCCCTCATCATCCCCTCCCTCTTCATCACTGGAGCAAACCTGGCAGTATGCTGCAGCTGGGGGAACATGACTGCCAGATTGCTGTCCTACTTGAGCATCCCCTCTCTCTGCGCTCACGCTACTGCCTTCCTCTAGCTGAGTATCATCATCAGAGACTTCAGAACACTGGGCATCCTCCTGGAGCATGTACCCAACACTGTACTCAAAGAGTTCAGGAGACTCCTCAGGAGGATGTGGTGGGTCAAGGGAAGGAATCACTGATGATGACATTGAGAGGAGGGAAGACGATGCGTTGGCAGCTACTTTGCTAGTACCCTGAGCCTGGGTGAGAGAGGATGAGGAGGATGAAGAAGGCTTGGTCATCCACCCTACCAAGTCTTTGGCATGATGCGGCTCAACACGTCCAGCTGTCGAAAATAAGGACAATAGTGTCCCATGACCACGTGCTGATGACGATGCACCGTGTCCACGACCAGCACTGTTGTCTCTAGACACAGAGCCTGCTTGCCCTCTTTTATTGGCTCGTGCCTGTCTTCCTCTCCTTGTTGGCCTACCAGACATAGTAATGGCCTGCAGGGAGATGGGAAAACCAGCAATTGGGTAGCTTTAGGCCCACACTGAGCAGATGACACAGTACACCGACTATAATTACTGCAGCTGCCTGCCTGTGGTATAGGATCTGAGGAACACGAACAATTGGGTAGCTTCAGCTGTACACTGTGCAGGAGGCACAATACACTGATTGTAACTGCTGCAGCTGCCTGTGGTATAGGACCAGAGCAGCACCAGTAATTGGGGGTAGCTTCAGGTAAATGCTGTGCAGGGGGCACAATACACCCACTGTAACTGCTATAGCTGCCTGTGGTATAGGACCAGAAGAACACCAGCAATTGGGGTAGCTTTAGGTGTACACTGTGCAGGGGGCACAATACACCGACTGTAATTGCACTAGGTGTGGCCAATTATGGCTCTCCTCGCTGCTGGTGCTGTGATTGGCCAAGCATGCGGGTCATAGTGCATGCTTGGCCAATCATCAGCCAGCAATGCACTACGATGCCCCAGTGCATTGTGGGCCTTGAGCGCCACTCGAATATGGCATGAACGGCCCATAAAGTTCTGGCTTCGCCGAACAGTCGAACACCCAGCTCATCCCTAATCAGGAATAACCATAACTGCTCAGAACTAAACAAACTACAAAACTTCTCCAATTGGTGGAAGAGTGGAGTGAACTATATCCCACAATTATATTGTGGGGCCTACTCTGAGACTTCCAATCACTATGCACAGAATTTAACCTGCCAAATACCCCGTTCTTCCAAACTTAGGCACGCTATTGCGGCACAGACTACGCCCTCCACCTGGGAACTGACCAGGCCCGCGGTGCCATCGTCCCGGAAGGGACACATTTCCTCTATGTATAGCTCCCTTCTTTGTCACATATCTGAAGCGATGACTTTGAACTGTAGTGCTGGATGGGGAAATGACATGGGGCGTATTCCAGACATGGAATGGAACACCAGACTAGACAACGTACTTAAAGTGTCACTATCCTCCTCTCAGAAACGTACCCAATTATTCATTATGCACCGTGCATTCCGCACACCTGAGAAGTTACACCAGTGGCACAGAAGAGGTGACCCGCGTGGCCCTCGCTGCCTTGTTTACAGCGGCACACTTGTCCATCTGCTATGGAAATGCCCGAAACTACAAAGGTATTGGGCAACAGCGATGAACACATCACACATGGCATATGGAACCTCAACCGTACAAGTGACCCCAAACTTTGTCTATTAGGGTGGCTAGAAGAAGAATGTAGCGCATTACTCCCTTGGGAGCTGCCAGGCAGTCCATACAGTACTGCTCACATCGCTCCGTCCTCCCACCCCGCAGGATTCACAACAGACACATAAAGGGTGAACAAATCACTTTTATTCTTCTTGTTGCAGTCCAGGTGTAATGGTGATAGTGGGAAGTACGAGCTGCCTCCTCCTTCTTCTCCCCTCCTCCTCCTCCTTCTTCTCCTTCTCCTCCTCCTCCTTCTTCTCCTTCTCCTCCTCCTCCTTCTTCTCCTTCTCCTCCTCCTCCTTCTTCTCCCCTCCTCCTCCTCCTTCTTCTCCTTCTCCTCCTCCTCCTTCTTCTCCTTCTCCTCCTCCTCCTTCTTCTCCTTCTCCTCCTCCTTCTTCTTCTCCTTCTTTTCCTCCTTCTCCTTCTCCTCCTCCTTCTCCTCCTCTTTCTTCTTCTCCTCCTCCTTCTCCTCCTCCCTTCTTCTTCTTCTCCTCCTCCTCCTTCTTTTCCTCCTCCTCCTTCTCCTTCTCCTCCTCCTCCTCCTCCTCCTCCTCCTCCTTCTTTTCCTCCTCCTCCTTCTCCCTCTCCTCCTCCTCTTTCTTTTCCTCCTCCTCCCTCTCCTCCTCCTTCTCCTCCTCCTCCTTCTTCTCCTCCTCCTCCTCCTCCTCCTCCTTCTCCTCCTCCTTCCTTTTTGAGTAGCTAAGTCCCTTTCCCTTAACGAACTGACTGATGCCCCTCTGAAAAGCCCCTTGGTAATTGGATGCTGGAAGTCCCAGGCCTCACCTGCGATCCCCCCAGGCCAGTTCAGGAAAGTCCGGATAGCCCCCCGGTCTACTCCGTCCTCTTTGCAGCTACTTCCCGCATCTTGTGGCTAGATCGGGTTGCTACCTTTTCTTCAAGCCAAACCCGAACACTTTGCCCCAAGGAGAGTAGGAATGCGGTGCACATAGCGTGACGCAGCAAAATGTGGGTGTGGATAAATTGAATTTGCTTACATCATCACCCTGCCCTACAGTGATGCCGAACCTGCTCCCAGACAGCTGCCCATAGCTTCTGAATAGGAACAGATTTGTGGGTGACTATCTTGGTTACTTGGGGAGCCACAGCCCAGTCTAGTTAAATGTTTTGGAGTTTCAATCTGCCTGAATCCCGGACATATGATTCCAAACCCGGACTGTCCGGGTGAATCCTGGACAGGTGGCAACCCTATGGATAGAACCATCCCAGCCGGGGTGTCTGGTTTAATTCCCCAGGGTTTCTCGGATGACTCGGGGTGCTTGAACCATCCAGCGCTGAGGTCTCTGAACCCTCAGGCCTTCAGGTTAGGTTCCTGCTCTCCAGCGCTGGGGCCTCTGAAACCCCAGGCCTTCCAGCCTGCTCCTTAGAGTCACATTTCGGATGCTTCTCTTCCCATCCTCCCCAGGAAGCATGTGACCTCAGTATATATATATATGGGTCCCGCCTAGGGTGCCCACGTGTCCCAGATTTCCCGGGATTGTCCCTTAATTGATATCTGTGTCCCGGGCACCTTCATTCTGGGCCAATACAGTGTCCCAGAATGAAATGAGGACACACAGCCGTGGTAATAAACATTGTCTAACTGGTTGCTAGGGCCACCCACCTCTGCCTCCGGCCGCAGAAGCAGGGAGCGAGAGAGCGTCTTCTGTATCTCCTCCTCCTGAGTCCTGAGGGTGGCGTCTTACTGCTGGTGGCCCGCCCACCACCTGTAGCACAGAGCCTTGGGGCACTTACTTTGGCTACTGTGATAGGTGACTGATAGGCAGGGCAGGACTTAGGGTGGTGGGGCCCCTGGGCTTGAGTCACATTTGGGCACTACCTTCTATACATTACCCTATTTATTGGCATATAACACGCACCCCAAGTTTAGGAGGAAATTTTAAGGAAAAAAACTTTTAGGAGGGAAGTTTAAGGAAAAAACTTACATTTAAATGCCCATCAATGCAGCCTTATCAGTATCCATCTGCAGCCTTGTCCATCCATCTGCAGTCTCGTCAGTGTCATTTGCAGCCTTGTTATTGCAGTCTTAAAGTTTAAAAATGGCTCTCGGTTTCTCTCAGGTCCTCTTGGTGGCTCTCAGTGGCTCTCGGGTCCTCTTGGTGGCTCTCGGGTCCTCTTGGTGGCTCTCGGTGTCCTCTTGGCGGCTCTCAGGTCCTCTTGGCAGCTCTCGTGGCTCTCGGGTCCTCTTGGCGGCTCTCAGGTCCTCTTGGCAGCTCTCGGTGGCTCTCGGGTCCTCTTGGCGGCTCTCGGGTCCTCTTGGCAGCTCTCGGTGGCTCTCAGGTCCTCTTGGCAGCTCTCGGTGGCTCTCAGGTCCTCTTGGCAGCTCTCGGGTCCTCTTGGCGGCTCTCGGGTCCTCTTGGCGGCTCTCGGGTCCTCTTGGCGGCTCTCGGGTGCTCTTGGCGGCTCTCGGGTGCTCTTGGCGGCTCTCGGGTCCTCTTGGCGGCTCTCGGGTCCTCTTGGCAGCTCTCGGTGGCTCTCAGGTCCTCTTGGCAGCTCTCGGTGGCTCTCAGGTCCTCTTGGCAGCTCTCGGGTCCTCTTGGCGGCTCTCGGGTCCTCTTGGCGGCTCTCGGGTCCTCTTGGCGGCTCTTGGGTCCTCTTGGCGGCTCTCGGGTGCTCTTGGCGGCTCTCGGGTCCTCTTGGCGGCTCTCAGGTCCTCTTGGCAGCTCTCGGTGGCTCTCGGGTCCTCTTGGCGGCTCTCAGGTCCTCTTGGCAGCTCTCGGTGGCTCTCGGGTCCTCTTGGCAGCTCTCGGTGGCTCTCGGGTCCTCTTGGCAGCTCTCGGTGGCTCTCAGGTCCTCTTGGCAGCTCTCGGTGGCTCTCAGGTCCTCTTGGCAGCTCTCGGTGGCTCTCAGGTCCTCTTGGCAGCTCTCGGTGGCTCTCGGGTCCTCTTGGCAGCTCTCGGGTCCTCTTGGCGGCTCTCGGGTCCTCTTGGCGGCTCTCGGGTCCTCTTGGCGGCTCTCAGGTCCTCTTGGCAGCTCTCGGTGGCTCTCGGGTCCTCTTGCAGTCCTGAGTGGAGCCGAGAGTAGCCTAGTGTACTCGGCTTGGCTCACAGTCACGCCCAGTCCCTGTGTTATGTCCATCATAGGGTGGGACTGGGCATGACTGTGAGCGGAGCGGAGCGGAGTACACTCGGCTATGTAGCTATGTATCTCGGCGGGGCCCATGGGCTTGAGCCCAGTCAAGCCCAATGGTAAGTCCAGCCCTGCTGATAGGTCACACCGGTGGTGGGCGGGGACAGAAGTTCCATCCTCCGAGGGGAGATCCGCACACTGCTCCATCCAGCATGCCTGCCTGGGCAAGCTTGTGACACTCACCGGGAAGCCGCTGACTATGAGCCCCCCCCCCCCCCCCCCAGACCATCCAAGTGAGTGAGCTGAGCACTGTCTGTCACTAACCAGACCCTGACCCCGCTCTCTGCCCCCCTCCCTCTCCCCCTCCCTGCCCCTCTCTCTCTCCCTGCCCTCTCTCTGGCAGCAGGTGACAAGTGGCATCTGGTGGCAAATGACAAGCTCAGGGTTCCCTCTGCGGTATGGTGAGTTGAACAATTTACTAAGCATGGTGTCAGAATGATTTCAGTGATTCACCCAACAAATCCCCCCACTTCTGAATCCGTCAACCCTGAGACTACATCCCCCCCGGTCCTTGGCGAAAATGTCCCTGAATGCCAGTTTGGAAATACGGTCACCCTAGTCCCTCCCCTGCCCATACAAATTAATGATTGGGCCAGGGCCAAATGCACTGCCTGCACTCCAGTCCCTGACCCGCCTCCTTTCCAGAACATTCTTAGGGAAAGCAAGGGAGGGTTTCCCAGGGCAGAGTACAGGCGGTCACACCCCCCTCTATTCTATTACCCCCCCCCCCCCCCTCCCAAACCAAATTAACAACCAGGCCTAAACAAAAAAGGGTGAGGCACTGGCAAATTTACCCAATTCTTACCTATTAGCACCCATCTAAAGGTGGTGGGCGCTACAAGAACGATATACGCCCCACACATATACTGCCATTCTTGGGGTATTGTTTCTGGCTAGGAAACATCGCTAGAAAATGTCGATCTATGACGGCCCCACACAAACAGAATGGATTTCATCCGCAAACGACTCTCTTATTAGAGAACAACTCGCATACAAACTCCGAGGAAGTCCAAGAAAATAATGTGAGAATATACGGGATCCCGCGCTGGACACCCCTGGATTAGCTCCACTATGCCTGGTCCACAATAGAATCCTAGGGGGCAGAACCACACCAGCGATTATTCCACTTCAGAACTAAGCGCTAAGAGGAACGTGCGATGTTTGAGGGATCTGTGTGACTGAGCACACGACTACCCCGGAAGGGAGCTACTATGAAAATCCCGGGTCCCCAACCAGGACCATTTTTAAGGCAGGGCAAAAGGGGAAGCTGCCCTAGGCCCCATCATTATTGTGGGGCCCAAAGCAGCTGCGTCATACTTGCCAACTATCCCAGTTAAAATTCCCTTATCCCTTGAAGTTTTAGTCCCGTGCTGTGTACCGCTATCTCAGTGTGAAGTTCTGTTACTAATGCTGCCAAATTTTGCTCTAGATGATTCAGAATTTGCCACAGTGTGCTGCTTCCTAACTAATCCCACCCCACCGCCACTGATCCAAATGCCCCCTCCCCCAGTGCTGCCACTGATCCCAGGAGTCCTAGGATTCCTAGAAGTTTTCTGTCTATTGATGGGTCCCCTCACCTCCCCAGTCCATGGTGTACATGCAGTGGGAAGATGATGTGCTGTAACCTCTAGCAACCAGTCATTGAGCGGTAAGGATATGCAGTAACCTCTAGGAACCAATCAGTGGGTGGTATAGATGTCCAGTAACCTCTAGCAACCAAGCAGAGAGCAGTATTGATGCACAGTAATCTCTAGAAACCAATCAACAAGCAGAAGTCATGTGCTGTAACCTCTAGAAAATAAACAGTGACCCATAATGTGTGCTGTAACCTCTAGCAGCCAGTCAATGAGCGGTAATGATACACTGTAACCTCTGGCAACAAATAGCAATCGTTGCCTGATCTCATTCAGTAAACTGATTTTGAGTCTAGCTGCTATTTATTGTATGTCTCAATGTTGAGAGCGAAATTGCATGTAAGGGGGCCCAAGAAAATGTTTGCCCAGGGTCCAATCAATATTAAAGACGGCCCTGTCCCCAACGGTTCGTATATGAAAATGCTGAACAGCGCTCCCTGCTGGTTAAGGGATGGCGGTCCTCGGCTCTGCTCAGTGGTCCCGGTAGGGTCGGGAGCAGAACGGGGAAGAATATAAGGAGGACACACGTGACGACCACAGTTGTCTTATTATACAATCATATCTTTATTTGCGTTTATTATTGTAGAAATATTAGACGGTCATTTAACATTCATTCACAAACTTAGAATTTGTTTTGTGTAGTGAAATATAAAAATCTGTTTTTTGTTTGTTTTCAATAAAAATTATTTAATTAAAAAAAAATCTAAAATCAATACTTTTACTTAGTTTAGTGCCGGGAAAAACTTTATGAAAGAAAAAAGTGAATTTTACATACAACTATATGGATCAGACCAACATGAGGGACAGACGAGGAGGACAGAGGGACAGAGGGACATTGGTCCAAATCAGGGACAGTTGGGAGCATCTCTGGAGAAAAGATTCGGGGGGGAGGAGGGGAGGGGGGTTAAGCAGTCCGGGGGCAACCAGAGCTAAATTCCGGTATTGTTGGGTGAAATCCGTCAATTTCCCAGCTATGACCTTTGATATGTAACGCTATCATCCAAATGATGCAACCCGCTGCTTCCTGAAGGAATGCAGATAGAATGGAGCATGCAATCCCTACTGAACAGAGAAAGGCAATCAATAAAACCCTTCCTGTAACTGGGAAGCTATTAGTAGTTCCCACACTTGAACACTAGGTGGCTGTACAGTATAAAAGATTCCTAGAGAACAAATAAAGGATGTTCACTTGCAGTACAGACAGTACAAATGTAGTTAGTTGCTGGAGATTGGCTGATGGCCACAGGAAAGACCAAGCTCCACAAGGCTTCCACTGGAGGAGTCCTTGTTCTGGATGTTCAGGTGACTGAAGGCAATGGCACCCAACTGGAATGGGGGCACCTCATGGTCTGTGGCCCAGAACCCAGAAACTGCTTACCCATGTGGTGTCTGGCGGGGGTGGCCATGGAAGGCCCAGCACTAGGTGGAAGGTCCAGCAGTGGTAGAAGGCCCAGCAGTAGATGGAAGGCCCAGCATTAGATGGAAGGCCCAGCATTAGATGGAAGGCCCAGCATTAGATGGAAGGCCCACCAGTGGTAGAAGGCCCAGCACTGGGTGGAAGGCCCACCAGTGGTAGAAGGCCCAGCATTGGGTGGAAGGCCCACCAGTGGTAGAAGGCCCAGCACTAGGTGGAAGGCCCAGCATTAGATGGAAGGCCCAGCATTAGATGGAAGGCCCAGCATTAGATGGAAGGCCCACCAGTGGTAGAAGGCCCAGCACTGGGTGGAAGGCCCACCAGTGGTAGAAGGCCCAGCATTAGATGGAAGGCCCAGCATTAGATGGAAGGCCCAGCATTAGATGGAAGGCCCAGCACTGGGTGGAAGGCCCACCAGTGGTAGAAGGCCCAGCACTAGGTGGAAGGCCCAGCATTAGATGGAAGGCCCAGCATTAGATGGAAGGCCCAGCATTAGATGGAAGGCCCACCAGTGGTAGAAGGCCCAGCACTGGGTGGAAGGCCCACCAGTGGTAGAAGGCCCAGCATTAGATGGAAGGCTCAGCATTAGATGGAAGGCCCAGCATTAGATGGAAGGCCCAGCATTAGATGGAAGGCCCAGCACTGGGTGGAAGGCCCACCAGTGGTAGAAGGCCCAGCACTGGGTGGAAGGCCCAGCAGTGGTAGAAGGCCCAGCACTAGGTGGAAGGCCCAGCATTAGATGGAAGGCCCAGCATTAGATGGAAGGCCCAGCATTAGATGGAAGGCCCAGCACTGGGTGGAAGGCCCACCAGTGGTAGAAGGCCCAGCACTAGATGGAAGGCCCAGCACTAGATGGAAGGCCCAGCAGTGGTAGAAGGCCCAGCACTGGGTGGAAGGCCCAGCAGTGGTAGAAGGCCCAGCACTGGGTGGAAGGCCCAGCAGTGGTAGAAGGCCCAGCACTGGAGGGAAGGCCCAGCAGTGGTGGAAGGCCCAGCACTAGGTGGAAGGCCCACCTTATACAACATAATCATTTGGGATCAGGGCACCCCAAGTGAGCCCAGAACCATTCCCGCTGGCCAATAATTTTACCAGATGTTACTTCATCTTCTTAATCTCACATTTTATAGCCCATTGTAATCAGTTTTCTTCTTCATTCTAATGATTCCCATGTGCGGGAAACCTTTCCTTCCCGACACTTCCACCTCACTTCTCTTCCAAAGATTTCATCTTTTCCCTCTTCCTTCTCCCGGAGCAATCTGTGACTGTTGAGCCTGACCGAGATAAGAGGATCTGGGGTACAGCCTAAAGGAGGTGGGGGGGTTCTGCCCATCTAGAGACCAATCTGGGTACAGCCTATGGGAGATGGGGGGGGGGTGGATTTTGTCCCCATAGAGAACATTCTACCCCTCTAGAGACCAATCTGGGGTACAGTCTATGGGAGGTGGGGGGATTCTGCCCCCTAAAGACCAATCTGGGGTACAGTCTATGGGAGGTGGGGGGATTCTGCCTCCTAGAGACCAATCTTGGGTACAACCTATAGGAGGTGGGGGTATTCTGCCTCCTAGAGACCAAACTGGGGTACAGCCTATGGGAGGTGGGGGGGGGATTCCTCCTACTAAAGACCAATCTTGGGTGCAGCCTGTGGGAGGTGGGATTCTGCCTCCTGCAGACCAATCTTGGGTATAGCCTATGGGAGGTGGGGGGGGGGGGGGTTCTGCTCCCCTAGAGACCAATTTGGGAGGTATGGTGTTGGTGTGGGGGCAGTTGGGAGGTGTGGAGTTGGTGTGGGGCAGTTGGGAGGTGTGGAGTTGGTGTGGGGTAGTTGGGAGGTGTGGAGTTGGTGTGGGGGTAGTTGGGAGGTATGGAGTTGGTGTGGGAGCAGTTGGGAGGTATGGAGTTGGTGTGGGGGTAGTTGGGAAGTATGGAGTTGGTGTGGGGTAGTTGGGAGGGGTGGAGTTGGTGTAGGGGTAGTTGGGAGGGGTGTTGTTGGTGTGGGGGCAGTTGGGAGGTATGGAGTTGGTGTGGGAGTAGTTGGGAGGTATGCAGTTGGTGTGGGAGCAGTTGGGAGGTATGGAGTTGGTGTGGGGGCAGTTGGGAGGTATGGAGTTGGTGCGGGGGCAGTTGGGAGGTATGGAGTTGGTGCGGGGGCAGTTGGGAGGTATGGAGTTGGTGTGGGAGTAGTTGGGAGGGGTGGAGTTGGTGTGGAAGCAGTTGGGAGGGGTGGAGTTGGTGTGGGGGTAGTTGGGAGGGGTGTAGTTGGTGTGGGGGCAGTTGGGAGGTATGGAGTTGGTGTGGGGGCAGTTGGGAGGTATGGAGTTGGTGCGGGGGCAGTTGGGAGGTATGGAGTTGGTGCGGGGGCAGTTGGGAGGTATGGAGTTGGTGTGGGAGTAGTTGGGAGGGGTGGAGTTGGTGTGGAAGCAGTTGGGAGGTGTGGAGTTGGTGTGGGGTAGTTGGGAGGTATGGAGTTGGTGTGGGGGCAGTTGGAAGGTATGGAGTTGGTGTGGGGGTAGTTGGGAGGGGTGGAGTTGGTGTGGGGGCAGTTGGGAGGTATGGAGTTGGTGTGGGGGCAGTTGGGAGGTATGGAGTTGGTGTGGGGGCAGTTGGGAGGGGTGGTGTTGGTGTGGGGGCAGTTGGGAGGTATGGAGTTGGTGTGGGAGCAGTTGGGAGGTATGGAGTTGGTGTGGGGGCAGTTGGGAGGTATGGAGTTGGTGTGGGGGCAGTTGGGAGGTATGGAGTTGGTGTGGGGTAGTTGGGAGGTATGGAGTTGGTGTGGGGTAGTTGGGAGGTATGGAGTTGGTGTGGGGGCAGTTGGAAGGTATGGAGTTGGTGTGGGGTAGTTGGGAGGTATGGAGTTGGTGTGGGGTAGTTGGGAGGTATGGAGTTGGTGTGGGGTAGTTGGGAGGTATGGAGTTGGTGTGGGGTAGTTGGGAGGTATGGAGTTGGTGTGGGGTAGTTGGGAGGTATGGAGTTGGTGTGGGGTAGTTGGGAGGTATGGAGTTGGTGTGGGGGCAGTTGGAAGGTATGGAGTTGGTGTGGGGGCAGTTGGGAGGTATGGAGTTGGTGTGGGCACCACACACAACGCTCTGCATTATGGGCACCACACACACAGCGCTCTGCATTATGGGCACCACACACACAACGCTCTGCATTATGGGCACCACACACACAACACTCTGCATTATGGGCACCACACACACAACGTTCTGCATTATGGGCACCACACACAACGCTCTGCATTATGGGCACCACACACACAACGTTCTGCATTATGGGCACCACACACACAACACTCTGCATTATGGGCACCACACACACAACGTTCTGCATTATGGGCACCACACACAACGCTCTGCATTATGGGCACCACACACACAACGCTCTGCATTATGGGCACCACACACACAGCGCTCTGCATTATGGGCACCACACACACAGCGCTCTGCATTATGGGCACCACACACACAGCGCTCTGCATTATGGGCACCACACACACAACGTTCTGCATTATGGGCACCACACACACAACGTTCTGCATTATGGGCACCACACACAACGCTCTGCATTATGGGCACCACAAACACAACGCTCTGCAATATGGGCACCACACACACAGCGCTCTGCATTATGGGCACCACACACACAGCGCTCTGCATTATGGGCACCACACACACAGCGCTCTGCATTATGGGCACCACACACACAGCGCTCTGCATTATGGGCACCACACAGCGCTCTGCAATATGGGCACCACACACACAACGCTCTGCATTATGGGCACCACACACACAACACTCTGCATTATGGGCACCACACACACAACGTTCTGCATTATGGGCACCACACACACAACACTCTGCATTATGGGCACCACACACACAACGTTCTGCATTATGGGCACCACACACAACGCTCTGCATTATGGGCACCACACACACAACGCTCTGCAATATGGGCACCACACACACAACGCTCTGCATTATGGGCACCACACACACAGCGCTCTGCATTATGGGCACCACACACACAACGTTCTGCATTATGGGCACCACACACACACAACGCTCTGCATTATGGGCACCACACACAGCGCTCTGCAATATGGGCACCACACACACAACGCTCTGCATTATGGGCACCACACACACAGCGCTCTGCATTATGGGCACCACACACACAGCGCTCTGCATTATGGGCACCACACAGCGCTCTGCAATATGGGCACCACACACACAACGCTCTGCATTATGGGCCCACACACACAGCGCTCTGCATTATGGGCACCACACACACAACGCTCTGCATTATGGGCACCACACACACAACGTTCTGCATTATGGGCACCACACACAACGCTCTGCATTATGGGCACCACACACACAACGCTCTGCATTATGGGCACCACACACACAGCGCTCTGCATTATGGGCACCACACACAACGCTCTGCATTATGGGCACCACACACACACAACACTCTGCATTATGGGCACCACACACACAACGTTCTGCATTATGGGCACCACACAACGCTCTGCAATATGGGCACCACACACACAACACTCTGCATTATGGGCACCACACACACAGCGCTCTGCATTATGGGCACCACACAGCGCTCTGCATTATGGGCACCACACACACACAACACTCTGCATTATGGGCACCACACACACAGCGCTCTGCATTATGGGCACCACACACACAACGCTCTGCATTATGGGCACCACACACAACGCTCTGCATTATGGGCACCACACACACAACGCTCTGCATTATGGGCACCACACACACAACGCTCTGCATTATGGGCACCACACACACACAACGCTCTGCATTATGGGCACCACACACACAACGCTCTGCATTATGGGCACCACACACACACAACGCTCTGCATTATGGGCACCACACACAACGCTCTGCATTATGGGCACCACACACAGCGCTCTGCATTATGGGCACCACACACACAACGCTCTGCATTATGGGCACCACACACACACAACACTCTGCATTATGGGCACCACACACACAGCGCTCTGCATTATGGGCACCACACACACACAACACTCTGCATTATGGGCACCACACACACAGCGCTCTGCATTATGGGCACCACACACAGCGCTCTGCATTATGGGCACCAGACACAACGCTCTGCATTATGGGCACCACACACAACGCTCTGCAATATGGGCACCACACACACAACGCTCTGCATTATGGGCACCACACACACACAACGCTCTGCATTATGGGCACCACACACAACGCTCTGCATTATGGGCACCACACACACACAACGCTCTGCATTATGGGCACCACACACACAACGCTCTGCATTATGGGCACCACACACACAACGCTCTGCATTATGGGCACCACACACACAACGCTCTGCATTATGGGCACCACACACAACGCTCTGCATTATGGGCACCACACACAACGCTCTGCATTATGGGCACCACACACAGCGCTCTGCATTATGGGCACCACACACACAACGCTCTGCATTATGGGCACCACACACACACAACACTCTGCATTATGGGCACCACACACACACACACAACACTCTGCATTATGGGCACCACACACACAACGCTCTGCATTATGGGCACCACACACACACAACACTCTGCATTATGGGCACCACACACACACACACAACGCTCTGCATTATGGGCACCACACACAACGCTCTGCATTATGGGCACCACACACACAACGCTCTGCATTATGGGCACCACACACAACGCTCTGCATTATGGGCACCACACACAACGCTCTGCATTATGGGCACCACACACAGCGCTCTGCATTATGGGCACCACACACACAACGCTCTGCATTATGGGCACCACACACAACGCTCTGCATTATGGGCACCACACACACAGCGCTCTGCATTATGGGCACCACACACACAACGCTCTGCATTATGGGCACCACACACAACGCTCTGCATTATGGGCACCACACACAACGCTCTGCATTATGGGCACCACACACAGCGCTCTGCATTATGGGCACCACACACACAACGCTCTGCATTATGGGCACCACACACACACAACACTCTGCATTATGGGCACCACACACACAGCGCTCTGCATTATGGGCACCACACACACACACACACAACACTCTGCATTATGGGCACCACACACACAGCGCTCTGCATTATGGGCACCACACACACAACGCTCTGCATTATGGGCACCACACACACACACACAACACTCTGCATTATGGGCACCACACACACACACACAACACTCTGCATTATGGGCACCACACACACAGCGCTCTGCATTATGGGCACCACACACAACGCTCTGCATTATGGGCACCACACACAACGCTCTGCATTATGGGCACCACACACACAACGCTCTGCATTATGGGCACCACACACACAGCGCTCTGCATTATGGGCACCACACACAACGCTCTGCATTATGGGCACCACACACAACGCTCTGCATTATGGGCACCACACACAGCGCTCTGCATTATGGGCACCACACACAACGCTCTGCATTATGGGCACCACACACACACAACGCTCTGCATTATGGGCACCACACACAACGCTCTGCATTATGGGCACCACACACAGCGCTCTGCATTATGGGCACCACACACAACGCTCTGCATTATGGGCACCACACACACACAACGCTCTGCATTATGGGCACCACACACAGCGCTCTGCATTATGGGCACCACACACAACGCTCTGCATTATGGGCACCACACACAACGCTCTGCATTATGGGCACCACACACACAACGCTCTGCATTATGGGCACCACACACACACAACACTCTGCATTATGGGCACCACACACAACGCTCTGCATTATGGGCACCACACACACAACGCTCTGCATTATGGGCACCACACACACAACGCTCTGCATTATGGGCACCACACACAACGCTCTGCATTATGGGCACCACACACACACAACGCTCTGCATTATGGGCACCACACACACAACGCTCTGCATTATGGGCACCACACACAACGCTCTGCATTATGGGCACCACACACAGCGCTCTGCATTATGGGCACCACACACACAACGCTCTGCATTATGGGCACCACACACACACACACAACACTCTGCATTATGGGCACCACACACACACACACAACGCTCTGCATTATGGGCACCACACACAACGCTCTGCATTATGGGCACCACACACAGCGCTCTGCATTATGGGCACCACACACACAACGCTCTGCATTATGGGCACCACACACACACAACGCTCTGCATTATGGGCACCACACACACAACGCTCTGCATTATGGGCACCACACACACACACACAACACTCTGCATTATGGGCACCACACACACAGCGCTCTGCATTATGGGCACCACACACAACGCTCTGCATTATGGGCACCACACACAACGCTCTGCATTATGGGCACCACACACAGCGCTCTGCATTATGGGCACCACACACACACAACACTCTGCATTATGGGCACCACACACAACGCTCTGCATTATGGGCACCACACACACACAACGCTCTGCATTATGGGCACCACACACACACAACGCTCTGCATTATGGGCACCACACACACACAACGCTCTGCATTATGGGCACCACACACAACGCTCTGCATTATGGGCACCACACACAACGCTCTGCATTATGGGCACCACACACACACAACGCTCTGCATTATGGGCACCACACACAGCGCTCTGCATTATGGGCACCACACACACACAACACTCTGCATTATGGGCACCACACACAACGCTCTGCATTATGGGCACCACACACACACAACGCTCTGCATTATGGGCACCACACACACACAACGCTCTGCATTATGGGCACCACACACACACAACGCTCTGCATTATGGGCACCACACACAACGCTCTGCATTATGGGCACCACACACAACGCTCTGCATTATGGGCACCACACACACACAACGCTCTGCATTATGGGCACCACACACAGCGCTCTGCATTATGGGCACCACACACACACAACACTCTGCATTATGGGCACCACACACAACGCTCTGCATTATGGGCACCACACACACACAACGCTCTGCATTATGGGCACCACACACACACAACGCTCTGCATTATGGGCACCACACACACACAACGCTCTGCATTATGGGCACCACACACAACGCTCTGCATTATGGGCACCACACACAACGCTCTGCATTATGGGCACCACACACACACAACGCTCTGCATTATGGGCACCACACACAACGCTCTGCATTATGGGCACCACACACAACGCTCTGCATTATGGGCACCACACACACAGCGCTATGCATTATGGGCACCACACACACAACGCTCTGCATTATGGGCACCACACACACAACGCTCTGCATTATGGGCACCACACACAACGCTCTGCATTATGGGCACCACACACACACAACGCTCTGCATTATGGGCACCACACACACACAACGCTCTGCATTATGGGCACCACACACAACGCTCTGCATTATGGGCACCACACACAACGCTCTGCATTATGGGCACCACACACACAACGCTCTGCATTATGGGCACCACACACACACAACGCTCTGCATTATGGGCACCACACACAACGCTCTGCATTATGGGCACCACACACAACGCTCTGCATTATGGGCACCACACACACACAACGCTCTGCATTATGGGCACCACACACACACAACGCTCTGCATTATGGGCACCACACACACACAACGCTCTGCATTATGGGCACCACACACACAACGTTCTGCATTATGGGCACCACACACACAACGCTCTGCATTATGGGCACCACACACAACGCTCTGCATTATGGGCACCACACACACAACGTTCTGCATTATGGGCACCACACACACAACGCTCTGCATTATGGGCACCACACACAACGCTCTGCATTATGGGCACCACACACAGCGCTCTGCATTATGGGCACCACACACACACAACGCTCTGCATTATGGGCACCACACACACACAACGCTCTGCATTATGGGCACCACACACACAACGCTCTGCATTATGGGCACCACACACAACGCTCTGCATTATGGGCACCACACACAACGCTCTGCATTATGGGCACCACACACAACGCTCTGCATTATGGGCACCACACACAACGCTCTGCATTATGGGCACCACACACACAGCGCTCTGCATTATGGGCACCACACACACACAACGCTCTGCATTATGGGCACCACACACACACAACGCTCTGCATTATGGGCACCACACACAACGCTCTGCATTATGGGCACCACACACACACAACGCTCTGCATTATGGGCACCACACACACACAACGCTCTGCATTATGGGCACCACACACACACAACGCTCTGCATTATGGGCACCACACACAACGCTCTGCATTATGGGCACCACACACAACGCTCTGCATTATGGGCACCACACACACACAACGCTCTGCATTATGGGCACCACACACAGCGCTCTGCATTATGGGCACCACACACACACAACACTCTGCATTAGTGATGGACGAACTTCCGACGGGACGTTTCGCGAACGCGAAACGCGAACGGACACAAACGTTCGCGAAAACGACCGTTCGCCGCGGGCTCCATTGACTTCAATGGGAGGCGAATTTCGCAAACCTTTAGGTCGAATTTGCGGCCACGGGGTAATTATTAGGGGGTAGCACGTAGTCCCACCACCTGGACAATAGCATAATACATGTATGAGGTGAATTTGGGATCGATAACTACAAGCATTTTTTTTTTATTTGGGAAATTGTTCTGACAATTCAGGACTATGGAGCTAATGAAGGCAATGGAGGAGAGGGAAGGTCAGGGACCAGGGTAGGCAAACAAGAGGGTGCAGGAGATACAGAGCACTGACAGCAGCACCGTAATACAGAGCACTGACATCAGCACCGTGACATACAGCGCTGACAGCAGCTCCGTGACATACAGCGCTGACAGCAGCTCCGTGACATACAGCGCTGACAGCAGCTCCGTGACATACAGCGCTGACAGCAGCTCCGTGACATACAGCGCTGACAGCAGCTCCGTGACATACAGCGCTGACAGCAGCACCGTGACATACAGCGCTGACAGCAGCTCCGTGACATACAGCGCTGACAGCAGCTCCGTGACATACAGCGCTGACAGCAGCTCCGTGACATACAGCACTGACAGCAGCTCCGTGACATACAGCGCTGACAGCAGCTCCGTGACATACAGCGCTGACAGCAGCACCGTGACATACAGCGCTGACAGCAGCTCCGTGACATACAGCGCTGACAGCAGCTCCGTGACATACAGCGCTGACAGCAGCTCCGTGACATACAGCGCTGACAGCAGCTCCGTGACATACAGCGCTGACAGCAGCTCCGTGACATACAGCGCTGACAGCAGCTCCGTGACATACAGCGCTGACAGCAGCTCCGTGACATACAGCGCTGACAGCAGCTCCGTGACATACAGCGCTGACAGCAGCTCCGTGACATACAGCGCTGACAGCAGCTCCGTGACATACAGCGCTGACAGCAGCACCGTAAGCAGCCCCAGGAGGAAGTCAGCACAGCACAGGGATGGTGTGATCCCCTCATAATAAGAACCCCCAGGAGGAAGTCAGCACAGCACAGGGATGGTGGGAGCCCCTCATAATAAGAACACCCAGGAGGAAGTCAGCACAGCACAGGGATGGTGGGAACCCCTCATAATAAGCAGCCCCAGTAGAAATATGACACCGCTCAACCTCTTCAAAGAGGAGGGTAGGGGCATATAGTACGGTGTGCTTTTTTGGGTCAGGGAAGTGAGCCAAATGAATTAAGAAGGTCTGTGTGCTTGATTCCAAAAATTGTTTATAGACATATACATGGTCTACTGATCACATGTGTTGAATTCCTCCGAGATCCATGCCTCATTCATTTTTAGAAATGTGAGGTAGTTAACACTGTGGTGAGCTAGGCGAGTACGCTTATCGGTCACAATCCCCCCTGCTGCGCTGAACGTCCTTTCGGACAGGACACTGGATGAGGGGCAAGCCAACAGTTCGATTGCAAATTGGGCAAGCTCTGGCCAGAGGTCAAGCCTGCCCACCCAGTAGTCTAGGGGTTCATCACTCCTCAGAGCGTCCACATCGGCCGTTAACCCAATGTAGTCGGACACCTGACGGTCTAGGCGTTCCCTGATGCTGGATCCGGATGACACCTGTCGATGGGTCGGCTGAAAGAATGACCTCATATCCGAAGTCACCAACACATCTTCAAACCGGCCTCTTCTTGCAGGCGCTGTTGGATTGGTACCCGCAAATCCTTCTCTGGGAGTGGGAATTGCTCCTCTGCCAGCGCACGCAAAAGCAGAATGCAGCATTTCTCGAAGCAAGGCCTGGAAGTGCTGCATTCTGACAGCCCTCTGCGACGGCGGTAACATTTCCGCCATTTTGTGTTTGTACCGGGGGTCTAAGTACGTTGCCACCCAGTACTGGTCCTTGACCCTCATGCTTTTTATACGGGGGTCCCTATTAAAACACTGGAGCATGAAGGCCCCCATTTGCACTAAAGTGGAAGCGGTGTGGTGGCCTGGCTCCTGCTCATCATCCAGGATAATGTCGTCCTCTTCATTCTCCTCTCCCCATCCTCGCACAACAGGGATCCCAGAAAGGTTTAAAGCATGCTCTTCTTGCTCCTGCTCATCCGCCCCGGCACCATCCTCCTCTGACTCCTCATCAGACTCCTGTTGTTGACTTGTCTCAGATAGAGTAGCCCCCCCTGGGAATTCATCCAGCATTGCGACTTCCTCATCTTCCCGCTCCTGCTCCTCCACAGCCTGATCAATGACACGACGCAATGCACGCTCCAGAAAGAAGGCATAAGGTACCATGTCACTGATGGCGCCATGGCTGCGACTGACCAGTTTGGTGATCTCCTCAAATGGCCGCAGAAGTCTGCATGTGTCGCGCATGAGCAGCCACTGGCGCGGTGAAAAAAAACCCAGCTCCCCAGAACCGTTTCTTTCGCAGAGTTCATACAGGTAGACGTTAACTGCACGTTTCTGCTGGAGCAGCCTATCAAGCATATAGAAGGTTGAGTTCCATCGCGTCGGGCAATCGCAAATAAGACGTCTGACCGGCAGATGGTGTCGCCGCTGAATGTCAGCAAGGCGAGCCATGGCCGTGTAAGATCTTCTGAAATGGGCCGAGATTTTCCTTGCCTGCCGCAAGATGTCCTGGACCCCAGGGTATTTGACAAGGAATCGCTGCACGACCAAGTTTAAGACGTGTGCCATGCACGGCACGTGCGTGATTTTGCCCTGTTTCAATGCGCTAAGCAGATTGGCACCGTTGTCACACACCACTTTACCAACTGTCAAATTGAGCGGTGTTAGCCACTCATCTGCCTGTGAACGCAAAGCTGAAAGGAGTGCCGGGCCAGTGTGGCTCTTTGCTTCCAGGCACAACAGACGCAGCACGGCATGGCAACGTCTCACCTGGCATGTGGAATAGGTTCTGGGGAGCTTGGGCGGTGCAGTGGAAGAGACGCTAGCAGCGGAAAAGGAGGAGGCAGCTGAGGAGGAGAGGGAGGAGGATGGAGTAGGAGGAGGAGAAGAAGAGTCAGGCCTGCATGCAATCCGTGGCGGTAAAACCAAATCTACACGGGTGCCACGGGTTACATGCTTGACGGCCGTCAGAAGGTTCACCCAGTGGGCAGTAAAACTGATATACCTTCCCTGCCCGTGTTTGCTAGACCACGTGTCTGTGGTCAGATGTATCTTGGCACCGACACTGTGTGCCAGAGATACATTCACTTGCCGCTGAACATGGCCATATAGCTCTGGGATGCCCTTCTCTGAGAAATACTTCCTTCCTGGGACCTTCCATTGTGGTGTTCCAATGGCCACAAATTTGCGAAAGGCCTCCGAGTCCACCAGTTTATATGGCAGTAGTTGGCGGGCTATGAGTTCTGACAAGCCAGCCGCCAACCGTTGGGCAAGAGGGTTATCCGGCGTCATCATTTTTTTACGCTCAAACATTAGGCCCACGGAAGCCTGCCTTTTTGCAGAAAAATGTGAGCTTGGCGTGATGGAAGGTGGAGTGGAGGACAATTGTGAGGAGAGAGGAGAAGGAGAAGTAGAAGACGAGGCTGGACGGTGAGAGCCTGCAGTGTGGCTTTGTGTGTTCCGTTGCTCCCACTGGGCTCGGTGATGGCTGCTCATGTGCCTTCTTAAGGCGGTCGTCCCTAGGTGAGTATTGGGCTTACCGCGACTAATGCGTTGACTGCAAAGATTGCAGATGGCAACGCTATTGTCAGCAGCGGACACGTTAAAAAAAGCCCACACTGCGGAGCCATGTGCCGGTGTCCTGGGAGCGCCAGATGTGACCGTACATGGTCGATGACTCGCTCCTGATACATTTGCAGTCTGCTTTGTCCCTGCTGTGCAATGTAAGTCATTGCTGCTTCTCCTCCCTATCTGCTGGTCCATATCTCCCTCTGAACTCCCCTCCTCTTCCTCTCTTGTGGGCACCCACGTGACATCACTAGACACGTCATCATCAACGTCACCTTCCCCACCGCTATAAGTAGAGTAGGCAGCAACACCGGGGACCAACCTCCTCCTTGGGCTGATCTGGGTACTGGCGTCAGACTGCTGAGTAGCGCTTGTTGCTACCTCCTCTTCCTGATCCAATACCAAGAGTGGCTGCGCATCAGAAATGTCCTCTTGATATGGATCGGAAAATAATTCCAGTGACTCAAGCGGAAGGTATGTGGTGGTGGTGGTGGTGGTCGTGTTGTTGGTGGTAGTGTCTTTGGGGGTGCACATAGCAGAGAGTGAAGAAGAGGGTGCAGATCGAGAGGATGAGGAGGGTGCAGAAGAGTAAGGCTGAGCGAGCCACTCAACCAAGTCTGGTGCATCCTTTAAAGTAATTGAACGCACCTTCTGCAACTTCCCACTTTGGCTCAAGCCTGTTGCTCCTGCCCTACCCCTACCACCCCTGCGGAAGGGCCTGCCTCTTCCTCTGCATGTCATTTTTTAAATGACCCTGTGACAAAACTCTTAGTCCCTATACCGCTGAAGGACTGCTGCAGTATAGGTGAGCGGTCAGCAGTGGTGCACGTCAACCCTATCTATTGTGGACCTATAGCGGTCCTTACAGAACAGCAGACTGTACTGCACTCAAGCCTATGTACCGTAGCACCCTATACCAAGTTACCAGTCCTTATAAGAACTTTTGTGGACCAAGCAGGTTGTGTATTAGTGTTTAGCAGACTGTACGTCAGTCCCTATACCGCTGAAGGACTGCTGCAGTATAGGGCAGCGGTCAGCAGTGGTGCACGTCAACCCTATCTATTGTGGACCGATAGCGGTCCTTACAGAACAGCAGACTGTACCGCACTCAAGCCTATGTACCGTAGCACCCTATACCAAGTTACCAGTCCTTATAAGAACTTTTGTGGACCAAGCAGGTTGTGTGTTAGTGTTTAGCAGACTGTGCGTCAGTCCCTATACCGCTGAAGGACTGCTGCAGTATAGGGCAGCGGTCAGCAGTAGTGCACGGCAACCCTATGTATTGTGGACCGATAGCGGTCCTTACAGAACAGCAGACTGTAACGCACTCAGGCCTATGTACCGTAGCACCCTATACCAAGTTACCAGTCCTTATAAGAACTTTTGTGGACCAAGCAGGTTGTGTGTTAGTGATTAGCAGACTGTACGTCAGTCCCTATACCAATGAAGGACTGCTGCAGTATAGGGCAGCGGTCAGCAGTAGTGCACGGCAACCCTATGTATTGTGGACCGATAGCGGTCCTTACAGAACAGCAGACTGTAACGCACTCAGGCCTATGTACCGTAGCACCCTATACCAAGTTACCAGTCCTTATAAAAACTTTTGTGGACCAAGCAGGTTGTGTGTTAGTGTTTAGCAGACTGTGCGTCAGTCCCTATACCGCTGAAGGACTGCTGCAGTATAGGGCAGCGGTCAGCAGTGGTGCACGTCAACCCTATCTATTGTGGACCGATAGCGGTCCTTACAGAACAGCAGACTGTACCGCACTCAAGCCTATGTACCGTAGCACCCTATACCAAGTTACCAGTCCTTATAAGAACTTTTGTGGAACAAGCAGGTTGTGTGTTAGTGATTAGCAGACTGTACGTCAGTCCCTATACCAATGAAGGACTGCTGCAGTATAGGGCAGCGGTCAGCAGTAGTGCACGGCAACCCTATGTATTGTGGACCGATAGCGGTCCTTACAGAACAGCAGACTGTACTGCACTCAGGCCTATGTACCGTAGCACCCTATACCAAGTTACCAGTCCTTATAAAAACTTTTGTGGACCAAGCAGGTTGTGTGTTAGTGTTTAGCAGACTGTGCGTCAGTCCCTATACCGCTGAAGGACTGCTGCAGTATAGGGCAGCGGTCAGCAGTAGTGCACGGCAACCCTATGTATTGTGGACCGATAGCGGTCCTTACAGAACAGCAGACTGTACTGCACTCAGGCCTATGTACCGTAGCACCCTATACCAAGTTACCAGTCCTTATAAGAACTTTTGTGGACCAAGCAGGTTGTGTGTTAGTGATTAGCAGACTGTACGTCAGTCCCTATACCAATGAAGGACTGCTGCAGTATAGGGCAGCGGTCAGCAGTAGTGCACGGCAACCCTATGTATTGTGGACCGATAGCGGTCCTTACAGAACAGCAGACTGTAACGCACTCAGGCCTATGTACCGTAGCACCCTATACCAAGTTACCAGTCCTTATAAGAACTTTTGTGGAACAAGCAGGTTGTGTGTTAGTGATTAGCAGACTGTACGTCAGTCCCTATACCAATGAAGGACTGCTGCAGTATAGGGCAGCGGTCAGCAGTAGTGCACGGCAACCCTATGTATTGTGGACCGATAGCGGTCCTTACAGAACAGCAGACTGTAACGCACTCAGGCCTATGTACCGTAGCACCCTATACCAAGTTACCAGTCCTTATAAGAACTTTTGTGGACCAAGCAGGTTGTGTGTTAGTGATTAGCAGACTGTACGTCAGTCCCTATACCAATGAAGGACTGCTGCAGTATAGGGCAGCGGTCAGCAGTAGTGCACGGCAACCCTATGTATTGTGGACCGATAGCGGTCCTTACAGAACAGCAGACTGTACTGCACTCAGGCCTATGTACCGTAGCACCCTATACCAAGTTACCAGTCCTTATAAAAACTTTTGTGGACCAAGCAGGTTGTGTGTTAGTGTTTAGCAGACTGTGCGTCAGTCCCTATACCGCTGAAGGACTGCTGCAGTATAGGGCAGCGGTCAGCAGTAGTGCACGGCAACCCTATGTATTGTGGACCGATAGCGGTCCTTACAGAACAGCAGACTGTAACGCACTCAGGCCTATGTACCGTAGCACCCTATACCAAGTTACCAGTCCTTATAAGAACTTTTGTGGACCAAGCAGGTTGTGTGTTAGTGATTAGCAGACTGTACGTCAGTCCCTATACCAATGAAGGACTGCTGCAGTATAGGGCAGCGGTCAGCAGTAGTGCACGGCAACCCTATGTATTGTGGACCGATAGCGGTCCTTACAGAACAGCAGACTGTACTGCACTCAGGCCTATGTACCGTAGCACCCTATACCAAGTTACCAGTCCTTATAAAAACTTTTGTGGACCAAGCAGGTTGTGTGTTAGTGTTTAGCAGACTGTGCGTCAGTCCCTATACCGCTGAAGGACTGCTGCAGTATAGGGCAGCGGTCAGCAGTAGTGCACGGCAACCCTATGTATTGTGGACCGATAGCGGTCCTTACAGAACAGCAGACTGTAACGCACTCAGGCCTATGTACCGTAGCACCCTATACCAAGTTACCAGTCCTTATAAGAACTTTTGTGGACCAAGCAGGTTGTGTGTTAGTGATTAGCAGACTGTACGTCAGTCCCTATACCAATGAAGGACTGCTGCAGTATAGGGCAGCGGTCAGCAGTAGTGCACGGCAACCCTATGTATTGTGGACCGATAGCGGTCCTTACAGAACAGCAGACTGTACCGCACCCAAGCCTATGTACCGTAGCACCCTAGACAGACCAAGTTACCAGTCCTTATAAGAACTTTTGTGGAACAAGCAGGTTGTGTATTAGTGTTTAGCAGACTGTACGTCAGTCCCTATACCAATGAAGGACTGCTGCAGTATAGGGCAGCGGTCAGCAGTAGTGCACGGCAACCCTATGTATTGTGGACCGATAGCGGTCCTTACAGAACAGCAGACTGTACCGCACCCAAGCCTATGTACCGTAGCACCCTAGACAGACCAAGTTACCAGTCCTGATAAAGAGCTTTGTGGAACAAGTGAGTTGTGAATGATTAGCAGACTGCAGCAGAAGGGCAGCAGTCAAGTATAATATCCTTTCTATATTTGGAAGAAAGAATATTATACGTGTACAAGCCTATTACCGTACCACTGATACCAGTCCTGAAAAGAACCTTTGTGGAACTAATAGTAACAGCAAGTCTTTAAAATTATCCTCACTGCCTGACACACTGCTTCCTGCCTGTCCCTATACAAATTGGCAAAAAAGAGTAGGCTGGAACGATTAGCTGGAACAGCTCTTTTGTGGACCTGATAGTAACAGCTAATGATGATGATGATGATGATGATGAAGAAAGACTAATCTGGCTGAGCTGTCCCTAAAATAGCAGCATACAGCGCTCTGTCCCTTTATCTAAACTGACAAAAGAAACTCAGGCTGCTGACCTAACACCTATACCAGTCCTGAAAAGAACTTTTGTGTACCAAATAGCTAGCGTTTTCTCTGTCCCTACTCCACACAGGATCCTTTCCCTACAGTGACAGAAGAAAGAATGTAAAATGGCCACCGGATCGGGTGTATTTATAGGTTAGGGGGAATGTCCAAGTGTCCATGAGCTGTCATGTCTCAATTGGTTGTCCTGTATCACATGATAAACGTGTCACGAAAGGTTAAAGTTCTTGTATACATTAAACACGTAAGTCCGCCGGGGCGAACGACGGAAAAAGGCGTTCGAACCCGCGGACGGCGAAAGTCGGAAATTCGCCGCGAAACGACCGCCGGGCGAACCGTTCGGCCATCACTACTCTGCATTATGGGCACCACACACAACGCTCTGCATTATGGGCACCACACACACACAACGCTCTGCATTATGGGCACCACACACACACAACGCTCTGCATTATGGGCACCACACACAACGCTCTGCATTATGGGCACCACACACAACGCTCTGCATTATGGGCACCACACACACACAACGCTCTGCATTATGGGCACCACACACAACGCTCTGCATTATGGGCACCACACACAACGCTCTGCATTATGGGCACCACACACACACAACGCTCTGCATTATGGGCACCACACACAGCGCTCTGCATTATGGGCACCACACACAACGCTCTGCATTATGGGCACCACACACAACGCTCTGCATTATGGGCACCACACACACAGCGCTATGCATTATGGGCACCACACACACAACGCTCTGCATTATGGGCACCACACACACAACGCTCTGCATTATGGGCACCACACACAACGCTCTGCATTATGGGCACCACACACACACAACGCTCTGCATTATGGGCACCACACACACACAACGCTCTGCATTATGGGCACCACACACAACGCTCTGCATTATGGGCACCACACACAACGCTCTGCATTATGGGCACCACACACACAACGCTCTGCATTATGGGCACCACACACACACAACGCTCTGCATTATGGGCACCACACACAACGCTCTGCATTATGGGCACCACACACAACGCTCTGCATTATGGGCACCACACACACACAACGCTCTGCATTATGGGCACCACACACACACAACGCTCTGCATTATGGGCACCACACACACACAACGCTCTGCATTATGGGCACCACACACAACGCTCTGCATTATGGGCACCACACACAGCGCTCTGCATTATGGGCACCACACACACACAACGCTCTGCATTATGGGCACCACACACACACAACGCTCTGCATTATGGGCACCACACACACAACGCTCTGCATTATGGGCACCACACACACACAACGCTCTGCATTATGGGCACCACACACACAACGCTCTGCATTATGGGCACCACACACAACGCTCTGCATTATGGGCACCACACACAACGCTCTGCATTATGGGCACCACACACAACGCTCTGCATTATGGGCACCACACACAACGCTCTGCATTATGGGCACCACACACAACGCTCTGCATTATGGGCACCACACACAGCGCTCTGCATTATGGGCACCACACACACACAACGCTCTGCATTATGGGCACCACACACAACGCTCTGCATTATGGGCACCACACACAGCGCTCTGCATTATGGGCACCACACACACACAACGCTCTGCATTATGGGCACCACACACAACGCTCTGCATTATGGGCACCACACACAACGCTCTGCATTATGGGCACCACACACAACGCTCTGCATTATGGGCACCACACACAACGCTCTGCATTATGGGCACCACACACAACGCTCTGCATTATGGGCACCACACACAACGCTCTGCATTATGGGCACCACACACAGCGCTCTGCATTATGGGCACCACACACAACGCTCTGCATTATGGGCACCACACACACAGCGCTATGCATTATGGGCACCACACACACAACGCTCTGCATTATGGGCACCACACACACAACGCTCTGCATTATGGGCACCACACACAACGCTCTGCATTATGGGCACCACACACAACGCTCTGCATTATGGGCACCACACACAACGCTCTGCATTATGGGCACCACACACAACGCTCTGCATTATGGGCACCACACACACAGCGCTCTGCATTATGGGCACCACACACAACGCTCTGCAGACGGAACGCTCGTTTGCAGTGAAGGTCTCTGATAATTTCTTCATTATTTATGTCACTTTCACAGGAAATTGAGAAATCGATTTATTTCCTGATTGTAATTATAGAGTCAGAAGACGCATTTCACCTCCCAACATTCCGAGACGGGAAGGAGGGACACCTACCGGCACATGTATGTAACGAGGGACACCTACCGGCACATGTATGTAACGAGGGACACCTACCGGCACATGTATGTAACGAGGGACACCTACCGGCACATGTATGTAACGAGGGACACCTACCGGCACATGTATGTAACGAGGGACACCTACCGGCACATGTATGTAACGAGGGACACCTACCGGCACATGTATGTAACGAGGGACACCTACCGGCACATGTATGTAACGAGGGACACCTACCGGCACATGTATGTAGGCACAGGACACGCCCCTTACAAGGAGAATTACTCTAATATTCCTTTATATCGGCTTTTCAAATGTACAAATCCAGCAATGAAAGTTTATCACCGGAAATCACCATGAGAGATAAAAAGTGCATTTTATATACAACTA
This sequence comes from Lithobates pipiens, assembly GCF_037356315.1. Classification (NCBI taxonomy): domain Eukaryota; kingdom Metazoa; phylum Chordata; class Amphibia; order Anura; family Ranidae; genus Lithobates; species Lithobates pipiens. The sequence continues at coordinate 283,344,090 of NW_027507790.1, forward strand.
TAAAGATCAGAGCAACATGAGGGACAAATCAGGGACAGAGGGACGTGACTCCAAATCAGGGACAGAGGGACGTTACTCCAAATCAGGGACAGAGGGACGACAGAGGGACATTGCTCCAAATCAGGGACAGAGGGACGACAGAGGGACATTGCTCCAAATCAGGGACAGAGGGACGTTACTCCAAATCAGGGACAGAGAGACGTTGCTCCAAATCAGGGACAGAGGGACGTGACTCCAAATCAGGGACAGAGGGACGTGACTCCAAATCAGGGACAGAGGGATGTGACTCCAAATCAGGGACAGAGGGACGTGACTCCAAATCAGGGACAGAGGGACGTGACTCCAAATCAGGGACAGAGGGACGTGACTCCAAATCAGGGACAGAGGGACATTGCTCCAAATCAGGGACAGAGGGACATTGCTCCAAATCAGGGACAGAGGGACATTGCTCCAAATCAGGGACAGAGGGACGTTGCTCCAAATCAGGGACAGAGGGACGTTGCTCCAAATCAGGGACAGAGAGACGTGGCTCCAAATCAGGGACAGAGGGACGTGGCTCCACATCAGGGACAGAGAGACGTGGCTCCAAATCAGGGACAGAGGGACGTGGCTCCACATCAGGGACAGAGGGACATTGCTCCAAATCAGGGACAGAGGGACGTTGCTCCAAATCAGGGACAGAGGGACGTTGCTCCAAATCAGGGACAGAGGGACGTTGCTCCAAATCAGGGACAGAGGGACGTGACTCCAAATCAGGGACAGAGGGACGACAGAGGGACATTGCTCCAAATCAGGGACAGAGGGACGACAGAGGGACATTGCTCCAAATCAGGGACAGAGGGACGTTACTCCAAATCAGGGACAGAGAGACGTTGCTCCAAATCAGGGACAGAGGGACGTGACTCCAAATCAGGGACAGAGGGACGTGACTCCAAATCAGGGACAGAGGGACGTTACTCCAAATCAGGGACAGAGGGACGACAGAGGGACATTGCTCCAAATCAGGGACAGAGGGACGACAGAGGGACATTGCTCCAAATCAGGGACAGAGGGACGTTACTCCAAATCAGGGACAGAGAGACGTTGCTCCAAATCAGGGACAGAGGGACGTGACTCCAAATCAGGGACAGAGGGACGTGACTCCAAATCAGGGACAGAGGGATGTGACTCCAAATCAGGGACAGAGGGACGTGACTCCAAATCAGGGACAGAGGGACGTGACTCCAAATCAGGGACAGAGGGACGTGACTCCAAATCAGGGACAGAGGGACATTGCTCCAAATCAGGGACAGAGGGACATTGCTCCAAATCAGGGACAGAGGGACATTGCTCCAAATCAGGGACAGAGGGACGTTGCTCCAAATCAGGGACAGAGGGACGTTGCTCCAAATCAGGGACAGAGAGACGTGGCTCCAAATCAGGGACAGAGGGACGTGGCTCCACATCAGGGACAGAGAGACGTGGCTCCAAATCAGGGACAGAGGGACGTGGCTCCACATCAGGGACAGAGGGACATTGCTCCAAATCAGGGACAGAGGGACGTTGCTCCAAATCAGGGACAGAGGGACGTTGCTCCAAATCAGGGACAGAGGGACGTTGCTCCAAATCAGGGACAGAGGGACGTTGCTCCAAATCAGGGACAGAGGGACATTGCTCCAAATCAGGGACAGAGGGACGTGGCTCCAAATCAGGGACAGAGGGACGTTGCTCCAAATCAGGGACAGAGGGACGTGGCTCCAAATTAGGCACAGAGGGACATTGCTCCAAATCAGGGACAGAGGGACATTGGACGTTACTCCAAATCAGGGACAGAGGGACGTTGCTCCAAATCAGGGACAGAGGGACGTGACTCCAAATCAGGGACAGAGGGACGTGACTCCAAATCAGGGACAGAGGGACGTGACTCCAAATCAGGGACAGAGGGACGTGACTCCAAATCAGGGACAGAGGGACGTGACTCCAAATCAGGGACAGAGGGACATTGCTCCAAATCAGGGACAGAGGGACATTGCTCCACATCAGGGACAGAGAGACGTGGCTCCAAATCAGGGACAGAGGGACGTGGCTCCAAATCAGGGACAGAGGGACATTGCTCCACATCAGGGACAGAGAGACGTGGCTCCAAATCAGGGACAGAGGGACATTGCTCCACATCAGGGACAGAGAGACGTGGCTCCAAATCAGGGACAGAGGGACGTGGCTCCAAATCAGGGACAGAGGGACGTGGCTCCAAATTAGGCACAGAGGGACATTGGACGTTACTCCAAATCAGGGACAGAGGGACGTTGCTCCAAATCAGGGACAGAGGGACATTGGACGTTACTCCAAATCAGGGACAGAGGGACGTTGCTCCAAATCAGGGACAGAGGGACGTTGCTCCAAATCAGGGACAGAGGGACGTGGCTCCAATTTAGGGACAGAGGGATATTGCTCCAAATCAGGGACAGAGGGACGTTACTCCAAATCAGGGACAGAGGGACGTGGCTCCAAATCAGGGACAGAGGGACGTGGCTCCAAATCAGGGACAGAGGGATATTGCTCCAAATCAGGGACAGAGGGACGTTACTCCAAATCAGGGACAGAGGGACGTGGCTCCAAATTAGGGACAGAGGGACGTGGCTCCAAATTAGGGACAGAGGGACATTGCTCCAAATCAGGGACATTGCTCCAAATCAGGGACAGAGGGACGTTGCTCCAAATCAGGGACAGAGGGACACTGCTCCGAATCAGGGACAGAGGGACGTGGCTCCAAATTAGGGACAGAGGGACATTGCTCCAAATCAGGGACACAGGGACATGGCTCCAAATCAGGGACAGAGGGATATTGCTCCAAATCAGGGACAGAGGGACGTTACTCCAAATCAGGGACAGAGGGACGTGGCTCCAAATCAGGGACAGAGGGACGTGGCTCCAAATTAGGGACAGAGGGACATTGCTCCAAATCAGGGACATTGCTCCAAATCAGGGACAGAGGGACGTGGCTCCAAATTAGGGACAGAGGGACATTGCTCCAAATCAGGGACAGAGGGACGTTGCTCCAAATCAGGGACAGAGGGACGTTGCTCCAAATCAGGGACAGAGGGACGTTGCTCCAAATCAGGGACAGAGGGACGTTGCTCCAAATCAGGGACAGAGGGACGTTGCTCCAAATCAGGGACAGAGGGACGTGGCTCCAAATCAGGGACAGAGGGACGTGGCTCCAAATCAGGGACAGAGGGATATTGCTCCAAATCAGGGACACAGGGACATGGCTCCAAATCAGGGACAGAGGGATATTGCTCCAAATCAGGGACAGAGGGACGTTGCTCCAAATCAGGGACAGAGGGACGTTGCTCCAAATCAGGGACAGAGGGACGTTGCTCCAAATCAGGGACAGAGGGACGTTGCTCCAAATCAGGGACAGAGGGACGTGGCTCCAAATCAGGGACAGAGGGACGTTACTCCAAATCAGGGACAGAGGGACGTTGCTCCAAATCAGGGACAGAGGGACGTGGCTCCAAATTAGGGACAGAGGGACGTTGCTCCAAATCAGGGACAGAGGGACATTGCTCCAAATCAGGGACAGAGGGACGTAGCTCCAAATCAGGGACAGAGGGACACTGCTCCGAATCAGGGACAGAGGGACATTGCTCCAGATCAGGGACAGAGGGACGTTGCTCCAAATCAGGGACAGAGAGACGTGGCTCCAAATTAGGGACAGAGGGACATTGCTCCAAATCAGGGACAGAGGGACGTAGCTCCAAATCAGGGACAGAGGGACATTGCTCCAAATCAGGGACAGAGGGACGTTGCTCCAAATCAGGGACAGAGGGACGTGGCTCCAAATTAGGGACAGAGGGACATTGCTCCAAATCAGGGACAGAGGGACATTGCTCCAGATCAGGGACAGAGGGACGTAGCTCCAAATCAGGGACAGAGGGACATTGCTCCAAATCAGGGACAGAGGGACATTGCTCCAGATCAGGGACAGAGGGACGTAGCTCCAAATCAGGGACAGAGGGACATTGCTCCAAATCAGGGACAGAGGGACATTGCTCCAAATCAGGGACAGAGGGACATTGCTCCAAATCAGGGACAGAGGGACGTTGCTCCACATCAGGGACAGAGGGACGTGGCTCCACATCAGGGACAGAGAGACGTGGCTCCAAATCAGGGACAGAGGGACGTGGCTCCACATCAGGGACAGAGGGACATTGCTCCAAATCAGGGACAGAGGGACGTTGCTCCAAATCAGGGACAGAGGGACGTTGCTCCAAATCAGGGACAGAGGGACGTGGCTCCAAATTAGGCACAGAGGGACATTGCTCCAAATCAGGGACAGAGGGACATTGGACGTTACTCCAAATCAGGGACAGAGGGACGTTGCTCCAAATCAGGGACAGAGGGACGTGACTCCAAATCAGGGACAGAGGGACGTGACTCCAAATCAGGGACAGAGGGACGTGACTCCAAATCAGGGACAGAGGGACGTGACTCCAAATCAGGGACAGAGGGACGTGACTCCAAATCAGGGACAGAGGGACATTGCTCCAAATCAGGGACAGAGGGACATTGCTCCACATCAGGGACAGAGAGACGTGGCTCCAAATCAGGGACAGAGGGACGTGGCTCCAAATCAGGGACAGAGGGACGTGGCTCCAAATCAGGGACAGAGGGACGTGGCTCCAAATTAGGCACAGAGGGACATTGCTCCAAATCAGGGACAGAGGGACGTTGCTCCAAATCAGGGACAGAGGGACGTTGCTCCAAATCAGGGACAGAGGGACGTGGCTCCAAATTAGGCACAGAGGGACATTGCTCCAAATCAGGGACAGAGGGACATTGGACGTTACTCCAAATCAGGGACAGAGGGACGTTGCTCCAAATCAGGGACAGAGGGACGTTGCTCCAAATCAGGGACAGAGGGACGTGGCTCCAAATTAGGGACAGAGGGATATTTCTCCAAATCAGGGACAGAGGGACGTTACTCCAAATCAGGGACAGAGGGACGTGGCTCCAAATCAGGGACAGAGGGATATTGCCCAAATCAGGGACAGAGGGACGTTACTCCAAATCAGGGACAGAGGGACGTGGCTCCAAATTAGGGACAGAGGGACGTGGCTCCAAATCAGGGACAGAGGGATATTGCTCCAAATCAGGGACAGAGGGACGTTACTCCAAATTAGGGACAGAGGGACATTGCTCCAAATCAGGGACATTGCTCCAAATCAGGGACAGAGGGACGTAGCTCCAAATCAGGGACAGAGGGACACTGCTCCGAATCAGGGACAGAGGGACGTGGCTCCAAATTAGGGACAGAGGGACATTGCTCCAAATCAGGGACACAGGGACATGGCTCCAAATCAGGGACAGAGGGATATTGCTCCAAATCAGGGACAGAGGGACGTTACTCCAAATCAGGGACAGAGGGACGTGGCTCCAAATTAGGGACAGAGGGACGTGGCTCCAAATTAGGGACAGAGGGACGTGGCTCCAAATTAGGGACAGAGGGACATTGCTCCAAATCAGGGACAGAGGGACGTTACTCCAAATCAGGGACAGAGGGACGTTACTCCAAATCAGGGACAGAGGGACGTGGCTCCAAATTAGGGACAGAGGGACGTGGCTCCAAATTAGGGACAGAGGGACATTGCTCCAAATCAGGGACAGAGGGACGTTACTCCAAATCAGGGACAGAGGGACGTTACTCCAAATCAGGGACAGAGGGACGTGGCTCCAAATTAGGGACAGAGGGACGTGGCTCCAAATCAGGGACACAGGGACATGGCTCCAAATCAGGGACAGAGGGATATTGCTCCAAATCAGGGACAGAGGGACGTTACTCCAAATCAGGGACAGAGGGACGTTACTCCAAATCAGGGACAGAGGGACGTGGCTCCAAATTAGGGACAGAGGGACGTGGCTCCAAATTAGGGACAGAGGGACATTGCTCCAAATCAGGGACATTGCTCCAAATCAGGGACAGAGGGACGTAGCTCCAAATCAGGGACAGAGGGACACTGCTCCGAATCAGGGACAGAGGGACGTGGCTCCAAATTAGGGACAGAGGGACATTGCTCCAAATCAGGGACAGAGGGACGTTGCTCCAAATCAGGGACAGAGGGACGTTGCTCCAAATCAGGGTAGAGGGACGTTGCTCCAAATCAGGGACAGAGGGACGTTGCTCCAAATCAGGGACAGAGGGACGTTGCTCCAAATCAGGGACAGAGGGACGTGGCTCCAAATCAGGGACAGAGGGACGTGGCTCCAAATCAGGGACAGAGGGATATTGCTCCAAATCAGGGACAGAGGGACATGGCTCCAAATCAGGGACAGAGGGATATTGCTCCAAATCAGGGACAGAGGGACGTTGCTCCAAATCAGGGACAGAGGGACGTGGCTCAAAATCAGGGACAGAGGGACGTTACTCCAAATCAGGGACAGAGGGACGTTGCTCCAAATCAGGGACAGAGGGACGTTGCTCCAAATCAGGGACAGAGGGACGTGGCTCCAAATTAGGGACAGAGGGACGTTGCTCCAAATCAGGGACAGAGGGACGTGGCTCCAAATCAGGGACACAGGGACATTGCTCCAAATCAGGGACAGAGGGACGTAGCTCCAAATCAGGGACAGAGGGACACTGCTCCGAATCAGGGACAGAGGGACATTGCTCCAGATCAGGGACAGAGGGACGTTGCTCCAAATCAGGGACAGAGAGACGTGGCTCCAAATTAGGGACAGAGGGACATTGCTCCAAATCAGGGACAGAGGGACGTAGCTCCAAATCAGGGACAGAGGGACGTAGCTCCAAATCAGGGACAGAGGGACATTGCTCCAAATCAGGGACAGAGGGACATTGCTCCAAATCAGGGACAGAGGGACGTGGCTCCAAATTAGGGACAGAGGGACATTGCTCCAAATCAGGGACAGAGGGACATTGCTCCAGATCAGGGACAGAGGGACGTAGCTCCAAATCAGGGACAGAGGGACATTGCTCCAAATCAGGGACAGAGGGACATTGCTCCAGATCAGGGACAGAGGGACGTAGCTCCAAATCAGGGACAGAGGGACATTGCTCCAAATCAGGGACAGAGGGACATTGCTCCAAATCAGGGACAGAGGGACGTGGCTCCAAATCAGGGACAGAGGGACGTGGCTCCAAATTAGGCACAGAGGGACATTGCTCCAAATCAGGGACAGAGGGACATTGGACGTTACTCCAAATCAGGGACAGAGGGACGTTGCTCCAAATCAGGGACAGAGGGACGTGACTCCAAATCAGGGACAGAGGGACGTGGCTCCAAATCAGGGACAGAGGGACGTGGCTCCAAATCAGGGACAGAGGGATATTGCTCCAAATCAGGGACACAGGGACATGGCTCCAAATCAGGGACAGAGGGATATTGCTCCAAATCAGGGACAGAGGGACGTTACTCCAAATCAGGGACAGAGGGACGTGGCTCCAAATTAGGGAGAGGGACGTGGCTCCAAATTAGGGACAGAGGGACATTGCTCCAAATCAGGGACAGAGGGACGTAGCTCCAAATCAGGGACAGAGGGACACTGCTCCGAATCAGGGACAGAGGGACGTGGCTCCAAATTAGGGACAGAGGGACGTTGCTCCAAATCAGGGACAGAGGGACGTGGCTCCACATCAGGGACAGAGAGACGTGGCTCCACATCAGGGACAGAGGGACATTGCTCCAAATCGGGGACAGAGGGACATTGCTCCACATCAGGGACAGAGGGACATTGCTCCAAATCAGGGACAGAGGGACGTTGCTCCAAATCAGGGACAGAGGGACGTTGCTCCAAATCGGGGACAGAGGGACGTTGCTCCAAATCAGGGACAGAGGGACGTGGCTCCAAATTAGGCACAGAGGGACATTGCTCCAAATCAGGGACAGAGGGACATTGGACGTTGCTCCAAATCTGGGACAGAGGGACGTTGCTCCAAATCAGGGACAGAGGGACATTGCTCCAAATCAGGGACAGAGGGACATTGCTCCAAATCAGGGACAGAGGGACATTGCTCCAAATCAGGGACAGAGGGACGTTGCTCCAAATCAGGGACAGAGGGACATTGCTCCAAATCAGGGACAGAGGGACATTGCTCCAAATCAGGGACAGAGGGACATTGCTCCAAATCAGGGACAGAGGGACATTGCTCCAAATCAGGGACAGAGGGACATTGCTCCAAATCAGGGACAGAGGGACATTGCTCCAGATCAGGGACAGAGGGACGTTGCTCCAAATCAGGGACAGAGAGACGTGGCTCCAAATTAGGGACAGAGGGACATTGCTCCAAATCAGGGACAGAGGGACGTAGCTCCAAATCAGGGACAGAGGGACACTGCTCCGAATCAGGGACAGAGGGACGTAGCTCCAAATCAGGGACAGAGGGACATTGCTCCAAATCAGGGACAGAGGGACGTTGCTCCAAATCAGGGACAGAGGGACGTGGCTCCAAATTAGGGACAGAGGGACATTGCTCCAAATCAGGGACAGAGGGACATTGCTCCAGATCAGGGACAGAGGGACGTAGCTCCAAATCAGGGACAGAGGGACATTGCTCCAAATCAGGGACAGAGGGACATTGCTCCAGATCAGGGACAGAGGGACGTAGCTCCAAATCAGGGACAGAGGGACATTGCTCCAAATCAGGGACAGAGGGACATTGCTCCAAATCAGGGACAGAGGGACGTGGCTCCAAATCAGGGACAGAGGGACGTGGCTCCAAATCAGGGACAGAGGGATATTGCTCCAAATCAGGGACAGAGGGACGTGGCTCCAAATCAGGGACAGTCCCTCCAAATCAGGGACAGAGGGACGTTGCTCCAAATCAGGGACAGAGGGACGTTGCTCCAAATCAGGGACAGAGGGACATTGCTCCAAATTAGGGACAGAGGGACGTAGCTCCAAATTAGGGACAGAGGGACGTAGCTCCAAATCAGGGACAGAGGGACGTTGCGCCACATCAGGGACAGTCCCTCCAAATCAGTGACAGAGGGACGTTGCTCCAAATCAGGGACAGAGGGACGTTGCTCCAAATCAGGGACAGTCCCTCCAAATCAGGGACATTGCTCCAAATCAGGGACAGTCCCTCCAAATCAGGGACAGAGGGACTTTGCTCCAAATCAGGGACAGAGGGACGTGGCTCCAAATCAGGTACAGTCCCTCCAAATTAGGGACAGAGGGACGTTGCTCCAAAGCGGGGGACAGAGGGATGTGGCTCCAAATCAGGGACAGTCCCTCCAAATCAGGGACAGAGGGACGTTGCTCCAAATCAGGGACAGAGGGACGTGGCTCCAAATGTGGGACAGTCCCTCCAAATCAGGGACAGAGGGACGTTGCTCTAAATCAGGGACAGAGAGACGTGGCTCCAAATCAGGGACAGTCCCTCCAAATCAGGGACAGAGGGACATTGCTCCAAATCAGGGACAAAGGGACGTTGCTCTAAATCAGGGACAGAGGGACGTGGCTCCAAATCAGGGACAGAGGGACGTGGCTCCAAATCAGGGACAGTCCCTCCAAATCAGGGACAGAGGGACATTGCTCCAAATCAGGGACAGAGAGACGTGGCTCCAAATCAGGGACAGTCCCTCCAAATCAGGGACAGAGGGACGTTGCTCCAAATCAGGGACAGAGGGACGTTGCTCCAAATCAGGGATAGTCCTTCCAAATCAGGGACAGAAGGACATTGCTCGAAATCAGGGACATTGCTCCAAATCAGGGACATAGGGACGTTACTCCAAATCAGGGACAGAGGGACGTGGCTCCAAATCAGGGACAGAGGGACATTGCTCCAAATCAGGGACAGAGAGGCGTTGCTCCAAATCAGGGACAGAGGGACATGGCTCCAAATCAGGGACAGAGGGACGTTGCTCCAAATCAGGGACAGAGGGACGTTGCTCCAAATCAGGGACAGAGGGACATTGCTCCAAATCAGGGACAGAAGGACGTAGCTCCAAATCAGGGACAGAAGGACATTGCTCCACATCAGGGACAGAGGGACGTGGCTCCAAATCAGGGCCAGAGGGACGTGGCTCCAAATCAAGGACAGTCCCTCCAAATCAGGGACAGAGGGACGTGGCTCCAAATCAGGGACAAAGGGACGTTGCTCCAAATCAGGGACAGAGGGACGTGGCTCCAAATCAGGGACAATGTCCCTCCAAATCAGGGACAGAGGGACATTGCTCCAAATCAGGGACAAAGGGACGTTGCTCTAAATCAGGGACAGAGGGACGTGGCTCCAAATCAGGGACAGAGGGACGTGGCTCCAAATCAGGGACAGTCCCTCCAAATCAGGGACAGAGGGACATTGCTCCAAATCAGGGACAGAGAGACGTGGCTCCAAATCAGGGACAGTCCCTCCAAATCAGGGACAGAGGGACGTTGCTCCAAATCAGGGATAGTCCTTCCAAATCAGGGACAGAAGGACATTGCTCGAAATCAGGGACAGAGGGACATTGCTCCAAATCAGGGACATAGGGACGTTACTCCAAATCAGGGACAAAGGGACGTTGCTCTAAATCAGGGACAATGTCCCTCTGTCCCTGATTTGGAGGGACTTTCCCTGATTTGGAGCCACGTCTCTCTGTCCCTGATTTAGAGCAACGTTCCTCTGTCCCTGATTTGGAGGGACTGTCCCAGATTTGGAGCCACGTCCCTCTGTCCCTGATTTGGAGCCACATCTCTCTGTCCCTGATTTGGAGTGACTGTTCCTGATTTGGAGCAACGTCCCTCTGTCCCTGATTTGGAGGGACTGTCCCTGATTTGGAGCCACATCCCTCTGTCCCCGATTTGGAGCAACGTCCCTCTGTCCCTAATTTGGAGGGACTGTACCTGATTTGGAGCCACGTTCCTCTGTCCCTGATTTGGAGCAAAGTCCCTCTGTCCCTGATTTGGAGCCACGTCCCTCTGTCCCTGATTTGGAGCAAAGTCCCTCTGTCCCTGATTTGGAGCAAAGTCCCTCTGTCCCTGATTTGGAGCAATGTCCCTGATTTGGAGGGACTGTCCCTGATTTGGAGCCACGTCCCTCTGTCCTTGATTTGGAGCAACGTCCCTCTGTCCCTGATTTGGAGCCATGTCCCTCTGTCCCTGATTTGGAGTAACATCCCTATGTCCCTGATTTGGAGCAATGTCCCTCTGTCCCTGATTTCGAGCAATGTCCTTCTGTCCCTGATTTGGAGGGACTGTCCCTGATTTGGAGCCACGTCTCTCTGTCCCTGATTTGGAGCAATGTCCCTCTGTCCCTGATTTGGAGGGACTGTCCCTGATTTGGAGCCACGTCCCTCTGTCCCTGATTTGGAGCCACGTCCCTCTGTCCCTGATTTAGAGCAACGTCCCTTTGTCCCTGACTTGGAGCAGAGGGACGTGGCTCCAAATCAGGGACAGAGGGACGTAGCTCCAAATCAGGGACAGAGGGACATTGCTCCAAATCAGGGACAGAGGGACGTGGCTCCAAATCAGGGACAGAGGGACGTGGCTCCAAATCAGGGACAGAGGGATATTGCTCCAAATCAGGGACAGAGGGACGTGGCTCCAAATCAGGGACAGTCCCTCCAAATCAGGGACAGAAGGACATTGCTCGAAATCAGGGACAGAGGGACGTGGCTCCAAATCAGGGACAGTCCCTCCAAATCAGGGACAGAAGGACATTGCTCCAAATCAGGGACAGAGGGACGTGGCTCCAAATCAGGGACAGAGGGACGTGGCTCCAAATCAGGGACAGAGGGACTTTGCTCCAAATCAGGGACAGAGGGACGTGGCTCCAAATCAGGTACAGTCCCTCCAAATTAGGGACAGAGGGACGTTGCTCCAAATCGGGGGACAGAGGGATGTGGCTCCAAATCAGGGACAGTCCCTCCAAATCAGGGACAGAGGGACGTTGCTCCAAATCAGGGACAAAGGGACGTTGCTCTAAATCAGGGACAGAGGGACGTGGCTCCAAATCAGGGACAGAGGGACGTGGCTCCAAATCAGGGACAGTCCCTCCAAATCAGGGACAGAGGGACATTGCTCCAAATCAGGGACAGAGAGACGTGGCTCCAAATCAGGGACAGTCCCTCCAAATCAGGGACAGAGGGACGTTGCTCCAAATCAGGGATAGTCCTTCCAAATCAGGGACAGAAGGACATTGCTCGAAATCAGGGACAGAGGGACATTGCTCCAAATCAGGGACATAGGGACGTTACTCCAAATCAGGGACAAAGGGACGTTGCTCTAAATCAGGGACAATGTCCCTCTGTCCCTGATTTGGAGGGACTTTCCCTGATTTGGAGCCACGTCTCTCTGTCCCTGATTTAGAGCAACGTTCCTCTGTCCCTGATTTGGAGGGACTGTCCCAGATTTGGAGCCACGTCCCTCTGTCCCTGATTTGGAGCCACGTCTCTCTGTCCCTGATTTGGAGTGACTGTTCCTGATTTGGAGCCACATCCCTCTGTCCCCGATTTGGAGCAACGTCCCTCTGTCCCTAATTTGGAGGGACTGTACCTGATTTGGAGCCACGTTCCTCTGTCCCTGATTTGGAGCAAAGTCCCTCTGTCCCTGATTTGGAGGGACTGTCCCTGATTTGGAGCAATGTCCCTGATTTGGAGGGACTGTCCCTGATTTGGAGCCACATCCCTCTGTCCTTGATTTGGAGCAACGTCCCTCTGTCCCTGATTTGGAGCAACGTCCCTCTGTCCCTGATTTGGAGCCATGTCCCTCTGTCCCTGATTTGGAGAAACGTCCCTATGTCCCTGATTTGGAGCAATGTCCCTCTGTCCCTGATTTCGAGCAATGTCCTTCTGTCCCTGATTTGGAAGGACTATCCCTGATTTGGAGCAACGTCCCTCTGTCCCTGATTTGGAGGGACTGTCCCTGATTTGGAGCCACGTCCCTCTGTCCCTGATTTGGAGCCACGTCCCTCTGTCCCTGATTTAGAGCAACGTCCCTTTGTCCCTGATTTGGAGCCATGTCCCTCTGTCCCTGATTTGGAGAAACGTCCCTATGTCCCTGATTTGGAGCAATGTCCCTCTGTCCCTGATTTCGAGCAATGTCCTTCTGTCCCTGATTTGGAGCAACGTCCCTCTGTCCCTGATTTGGAGCCATGTCCCTCTGTCCCTGATTTGGAGAAACGTCCCTATGTCCCTGATTTGGAGCAACGTCCCTCTGTCCCTGATTTGGAGCAACGTCCCTCTGTCCCTGATTTGGAGCCATGTCCCTCTGTCCCTGATTTGGAGAAACGTCCCTATGTCCCTGATTTGGAGCAATGTCCCTCTGTCCCTGATTTCGAGCAATGTCCTTCTGTCCCTGATTTGGAAGGACTATCCCTGATTTGGAGCAACGTCCCTCTGTCCCTGATTTGGAGGGACTGTCCCTGATTTGGAGCCACGTCCCTCTGTCCCTGATTTGGAGCCACGTCCCTCTGTCCCTGATTTGGAGCCACGTCTCTCTGTCCCTGATTTGGAGCAATGTCCCTCTGTCCCTGATTTGGAGGGACTGTCCCTGATTTGGAGCCACGTCCCTATGTCCCTGATTTGGAGCCACGTCCCTCTGTCCCTGATTTAGAGCAACGTCCCTTTGTCCCTGATTTGGAGCAGAGGGACGTGGCTCCAAATCAGGGACAGAGGGACGTGGCCCCAAATCAGGGACAGTCCCTCCAAATCAGGGACAGAGGGACATTGCTCGAAATCAGGGACAGAGGGACGTGGCTCCAAATCAGGGACAGAGGGACGTGGCTCCAAATCAGGGACAGAGGGACGTGGCTCCAAATCAGGGACAGAGGGACGTGGCTCCAAATCAGGGACAGAGGGACATTGCTCCAAATCAGGGAAAGAGGGACGTAGCTCCAAATCAGGGACAGTCCCTCCAAATCAGGGACAGAGGGATGTTGCTCCACATCAGGGACAGTCCCTCCAAATCGGGGACAGAGGGACGTTGCTCCAAATCAGGGACAGAGGGACGTGGCTCCAAATCCGGGACAGAGGGACGTTGCTCCAAATCAGGGACAGTCCCTCCAAATCAGGGACAGAAGGACATTGCTCCAAATCAGGGACAGAGGCACATTGCTCCAAATCAGGGACAGAAGGACGTAGCTCCAAATCAGGGACAGAGGGACGTTGCTCCACATCAGGGACAGAGGGACGTGGCTCCAAATCAGGGCCAGAGGGACGTGGCTCCAAATCAAGGACAGTCCCTCCAAATCAGGGACAGAGGGACGTGGCTCCAAATCAGGGACAAAGGGACGTTGCTCCAAATCAGGGACAGAGGCACATTGCTCCAAATCAGGGACAGAAGGACGTAGCTCCAAATCAGGGACAGAGGGACGTTGCTCCACATCAGGGACAGTCCCTCCAAATCAGGGACAGAGGGACATTGCTCCAAATCAGGGACAGAGAGACGTGGCTCCAAATCAGGGAAAGTCCCTCCAAATCAGGGACAGAGGGACATTGCTCCAAATCAGGGACAAAGGGACGTTGCTCTAAATCAGGGACAGAGGGACGTGGCTCCAAATCAGGGACAGAGGGACGTGGCTCCAAATCAGGGACAGTCCCTCCAAATCAGGGACAGAGGGACATTGCTCCAAATCAGGGACAGAGAGACGTGGCTCCAAATCAGGGACAGTCCCTCCAAATCAGGGACAGAAGGACATTGCTCGAAATCAGGGACAGAGGGACATTCCTCCAAATCAGGGACATAGGGACGTTACTCCAAATCAGGGACAAAGGGACGTTGCTCTAAATCAGGGACAATGTCCCTCTGTCCCTGATTTGGAGGGACTTTCCCTGATTTGGAGCCACGTCTCTCTGTCCCTGATTTAGAGCAACGTTCCTCTGTCCCTGATTTGGAGGGACTGTCCCAGATTTGGAGCCACGTCCCTCTGTCCCTGATTTGGAGCCACGTCTCTCTGTCCCTGATTTGGAGTGACTGTTCCTGATTTGGAGCAACGTCCCTCTGTCCCTGATTTGGAGGGACTGTCCCTGATTTGGAGCCACATCCCTCTGTCCCCGATTTGGAGCAACGTCCCTCTGTCCCTAATTTGGAGGGACTGTACCTGATTTGGAGCCACGTTCCTCTGTCCCTGATTTGGAGCAAAGTCCCTCTGTCCCTGATTTGGAGCCACGTCCCTCTGTCCCTGATTTGGAGCAAAGTCCCTCTGTCCCTAATTTGGAGCAAAGTCCCTCTGTCCCTGATTTGGAGCAATGTCCCTGATTTGGAGGGACTGTCCCTGATTTGGAGCCACGTCCCTCTGTCCTTGATTTGGAGCAACGTCCCTCTGTCCCTGATTTGGAGCCATGTCCCTCTGTCCCTGATTTGGAGTAACATCCCTATGTCCCTGATTTGGAGCAATGTCCCTCTGTCCCTGATTTCGAGCAATGTCCTTCTGTCCCTGATTTGGAGGGACTGTCCCTGATTTGGAGCCACGTCTCTCTGTCCCTGATTTGGAGCAATGTCCCTCTGTCCCTGATTTGGAGGGACTGTCCCTGATTTGGAGCCACGTCCCTCTGTCCCTGATTTGGAGCCACGTCCCTCTGTCCCTGATTTAGAGCAACGTCCCTTTGTCCCTGACTTGGAGCAGAGGGACGTGGCTCCAAATCAGGGACAGAGGGACGTAGCTCCAAATCAGGGACAGAGGGACATTGCTCCAAATCAGGGACAGAGGGACGTGGCTCCAAATCAGGGACAGAGGGACGTGGCTCCAAATCAGGGACAGAGGGACGTGGCTCCAAATCAGGGACAGAGGGATATTGCTCCAAATCAGGGACAGAGGGACGTGGCTCCAAATCAGGGACAGTCCCTCCAAATCAGGGACAGAGGGACTTTGCTCCAAATCAGGGACAGAGGGACGTGGCTCCAAATCAGGTACAGTCCCTCCAAATTAGGGACAGAGGGACGTTGCTCCAAATCGGGGGACAGAGGGATGTGGCTCCAAATCAGGGACAGTCCCTCCAAATCAGAGACAGAGGGACGTTGCTCCAAATCAGGGACAGAGAGACGTGGCTCCAAATCAGGGACAGTCCCTCCAAATCAGGGACAGAGGGACGTTGCTCCAAATCAGGGATAGTCCTTCCAAATCAGGGACAGAAGGACATTGCTCGAAATCAGGGACAGAGGGACATTGCTCCAAATCAGGGACATAGGGACGTTACTCCAAATCAGGGACAGTCCCTCCAAATCAGGGATATTGCTCCAAATCAGGGACAGTCCCTCCAAATCAGGGACAGAAGGACATTGCTCCAAATCAGGGACAAAGGGACGTTGCTCTAAATCAGGGACAGAGGGACGTGGCTCCAAATCAGGGACAGAGGGACGTGGCTCCAAATCAGGGACAGTCCCTCCAAATCAGGGACAGAGGGACATTGCTCCAAATCAGGGACAGAGAGACGTGGCTCCAAATCAGGGACAGTCCCTCCAAATCAGGGACAGAGGGACGTTGCTCCAAATCAGGGATAGTCCTTCCAAATCAGGGACAGAAGGACATTGCTCGAAATCAGGGACAGAGGGACATTGCTCCAAATCAGGGACATAGGGACGTTACTCCAAATCAGGGACAGTCCCTCCAAATCAGGGATATTGCTCCAAATCAGGGACAGTCCCTCCAAATCAGGGACAGAAGGACATTGCTCCAAATCAGGGACAGAGGGACATTGCTCCAAATCAGGGACAGAGGGACGTTGCTCCAAATCAGGGACAGAGGGACGTGGCTCCAAATCAGGGACAGAGGGACATTGCTCCAAATCAGGGACAGAGGGACGTTGCTCCAAATCAGGGACAGAGGGACGTGGCTCCAAATCAGGGACAGAGGGACGTGGCTCCAAATCAGGGACAGAGGGACATTGCTCCAAATCAGGGACAGAGGGACGTTGCTCCAAATCAGGGACAGAGGGACGTTGCTCCAAATCAGGGACAGAGGGACGTTGCTCCAAATCAGGGACAGAGGGACGTGGCTCCAAATCAGGGACAGTCCCTCCAAATCAGGGACAGAGGGACGTTGCTCCAAATCAGGGATAGTCCTTCCAAATCAGGGACAGAAGGACATTGCTCGAAATCAGGGACAGAGGGACATTGCTCCAAATCAGGGACATAGGGACGTTACTCCAAATCAGGGACAGTCCCTCCAAATCAGGGATATTGCTCCAAATCAGGGACAGTCCCTCCAAATCAGGGACAGAAGGACATTGCTCCAAATGAGGGACAGAGGGACGTGGCTCCAAATCAGGGACAGAGGGACGTGGCTCCAAATCAGGGACAGAGGGACATTGCTCCAAATCAGGGACAGAGGGACGTTGCTCCAAATCAGGGACAGAGGGACGTGGCTCCAAATCAGGGACAGAGGGACGTGGCTCCAAATCAGGGACAGAGGGACGTTGCTCCAAATCAGGGACAGAGGGACGTTGCTCCAAATCAGGGACAGAGGGACGTTACTCCAAATCAGGGACAGAGGGACGTTGCTCCAAATCAGGGACAGTTGGGAGCTGTGATTTTATGCATTACAATAAAAATCCTTCTGTGTTCCCCTCTCCCCTAATACTTACCTCAGGGTACCCCTCTCTGTCCAGCAATGACCACGACTCTCTCAGTGGTCCACAATTCTCCTTCCTGATTGGCTGAGACACAGCAGTGATGCCATTGGCTGCTGCTGCTGTCAATTAAAGTCAGCTGAGAGAGGGGGCGGGGCCTGTGTAAATGGACAGTGAGCTGTGACTCGGCTCAATGGCCCCAATAGTAAGCTGCTTGCTGAGAGGGCACTAAACAGGAGGAGTGTGAAGTGCCGGTGGGGAACCCCAGAAGAGGAGGAGCCTGCAGTGATGTGGGGACCTCAGAAGAGGAGGAGCCTGCAGTGACGTGGGGACCTCAGAAGAGGAGGAGCCTGGAGAGACAAGGGGGACCTCAGAAGAGGAGGAGCCTGGAGCGATGATGGGGGACCCCAGAAGAGGAGGAGCCTGGAGTGATGATGGGGGACCCCAGAAGAGGAGGAGCCTGGAGTGATGATGGGGGACCCCAGAAGAGGAGGAGCCTGGAGTGATGATGGGGGACCCCAGAAGAGGAGGAGCCTGGAGTGATGATGGGGACCTCAGAAAAGGAGGAGCCTGGAGTGATGATGGGGGACCCCAGAAGAGGAGAAGCCTGGAGTGATGATGGGGACCTCAGAAGAGGAGGAGCCTGGAGTGATGATGGGGGACCCCAGAAGAGGAGGAGCCTGGAGTGATGATGGGGGACCCCAGAAGAGGAGGAGCCTGGAGTGATGATGGGGGACCCCAGAAGAGGAGGAGCCTGGAGTGATGATGGGGGACCCCAGAAGAGGAGGAGCCTGGAGTGATGATGGGGACCTCAGAAAAGGAGGAGCCTGGAGTGATGATGGGGACCTCAGAAGAGGAGGAGCCTGGAGTGATGATGGGGACCTCAGAAAAGGAGGAGCCTGGAGTGATGATGGGGACCTCAGAAGAGGAGGAGCCTGGAGTGATGATGGGGGACCCCAGAAGAGGAGGAGCCTGGAGTGATGATGGGGGACCCCAGAAGAGGAGGAGCCTGGAGTGATGATGGGGGACCCCAGAAGAGGAGAAGCCTGGAGTGATGATGGGGACCTCAGAAGAGGAGGAGCCTGGAGTGATGATGGGGGACCCCAGAAGAGGAGTAGCCTGGAGTGATGATGGGGACCTCAGAAGAGGAGGAGCCTGGAGTGATGATGGGGGACCCCAGAAGAGGAGAAGCCTGGAGTGATGATGGGGACCTCAGAAAAGGAGGAGCCTGGAGTGATGATGGGGGACCCCAGAAGAGGAGGAGCCTGGAGTGATGATGGGGGACCCCAGAAGAGGAGAAGCCTGGAGTGATGATGGGGACCTCAGAAGAGGAGGAGCCTGGAGTGATGATGGGGGACCCCAGAAGAGGAGGAGCCTGGAGTGATGATGGGGACCTCAGAAGAGGAGGAGCCTGGAGTGATGATGGGGGACCCCAGAAGAGGAGAAGCCTGGAGTGATGATGGGGACCTCAGAAGAGGAGTAGCCTGGAGTGATGATGGGGACCTCAGAAAAGGAGGAGCCTGGAGTGATGATGGGGACCTCAGAAGAGGAGGAGCCTGGAGTGATGATGGGGGACCCCAGAAGAGGAGGAGCCTGGAGTGATGATGGGGGACCCCAGAAGAGGAGGAGCCTGGAGTGATGATGGGGGACCCCAGAAGAGGAGAAGCCTGGAGTGATGATGGGGACCTCAGAAGAGGAGGAGCCTGGAGTGAGGTGGGGGACTCAAGAAAAGGAGGAGCCTGGAGTGATGATGGAGACCTCAGAAGAGGAGGAGCCTGGAGTGGGGGACCCGAGACGAGGAGGATTGGGGCTGCTATGTACAAATCCACTGCAGAGAGGAGGGAAGTAAATTATGCTTGTTATTTTTATAGAAAAAAAATATCAGACTTTCCAATCACTTTAAAGAGGAAGTAAAGTGTCATAAATATATTGTACCTATAGGTGAACCTATAATAAGACTGACATATAGGTGACCCTATAATAAGACTGACATATAGGTGAACCTATAATAAGACTGACATATAGGTGAACCTATAATAAGACTGACATATAGGTGACCCTATAATAAGACTGACATATAGGTGATCCTATAATAAGACTGACCTATAGGTGACCCTATAATAAGACTGACATATAGGTGACCCTATAATAAGACTGACATATAGGTGAACCTATAATAAGACTGACATATAGGTGAACCTATAATAAGACTGACATATAGGTGACCCTATAATAAGACTGACATATAGGTGAACCTATAATAAGACTGACATATAGGTGAACCTATAATAAGACTGACATATAGGTGACCCTATAATAAGACTGACATATAGGTGAACCTATAATAAGACTGACCTATAGGTGACCCTATAATAAGACTGACATATAGGTGAACCTATAATAAGACTGACATATAGGTGAACCTATAATAAGACTGACATATAGGTGATCCTATAATAAGACTGACCTATAGGTGACCCTATAATAAGACTTCCCTATAGGCAGTGTAAATATCTCCTAAATGTGTGCCGTTTTCGCAGACGCGTGCGTGGGAGTGACGCCACGCGGCTCCAGCCAGTCACACAGCCGGAATCTGTGGGGACAACAAAGGCTTGGCTTGCAGGTAAGTGTCACATAATGTGCTAGTATGCGATGCCCCTCCCCCACATATTATACCTTTCCTTTGACGGTATAATAATCAGAGTTTACTTCCTATTTTAGTTTTTTCTGTAAAGGGACACCTCCCTCATTTTTATAATTGTTTCCATTCTGTATTCAGAAAGTTCATATTTCCACTAAGCACAGAAATGATATATTGGAGGATTGCGCCCCCTGGGGGCTGGTCTGGGATACATCCCATAGTTATATACTTACATAGTTATGTAGCGCTGACCCCCCGAAGGAGCTGCTGGTTAGATTTGGGCTCACCGTTACCCTCCGTTCTCCTCGTTGTACGTCTCGGGGTGTCTCGGGGGGTCCCGTGGTATATGCCCAGTAACTCGAGAGACCGACAACCGATCCACTGGAATGGATTTTATTTGCACAACGTAGACCATGAGCCGTCTCTCAGTATAGGATCCGAGGGCTGGGAAGGAAGTTCAGGTACTCTTATGCCGCGTACACACCATCAGACTATCCGGCGGACAATCCCCCCGCGTGTGTGGGCTCCGGCGGACAATCCCCCCGTGTGTGTGGGCTCCGGTGGACAATCCCCCCGTGTGTGTGGGCTCCGGCGGACAATCCCCCCGTGTGTGGGCTCCGCCGGACAATCCCCCCGTGTGTGGGCTCCGGCGGACAATCCCCCCGTGTGTGGGCTCCGGCGGACAATCCCCCCGTGTGTGTGGGCTCCGGCGGACAATCCCCCCGTGTGTGGGCTCCGCCGGACAATCCCCCCGTGTGTGGGCTCCGCCGGACAATCCCCCCGTGTGTGTGGGCTCCGGCGGACAATCCCCCCGTGTGTGGGCTCCGCCGGACAATCCCCCCGTGTGTGGGCTCCGGCGGACAATCCCCCCGTGTGTGGGCTCCGCCGGACAATCCCCCCGTGTGTGTGGGCTCCGGCGGACAATCCCCCCGTGTGTGGGCTCCGCCGGACAATCCCCCCGTGTGTGGGCTCCGCCGGACAATCCCCCCGTGTGTGTGGGCTCCGGCGGACAATCCCCCCGTGTGTGGGCTCCGCCGGACAATCCCCCCGTGTGTGGGCTCCGCCGGACAATCCCCCCGTGTGTGGGCTCCGGCGGACAATCCCCCCGTGTGTGTGGGCTCCGGCGGACAATCCCCCCGTGTGTGGGCTCCGCCGGACAATCCCCCCGTGTGTGGGCTCCGGCGGACAATCCCCCCGTGTGTATGGGCTCCGGCGGACAATCCCCCCGTGTGTGGGCTCCGCCGGACAATCCCCCCGTGTGTGTGGGCTCCGCCGGACAATCCCCCCGTGTGTGGGCTCCGGCGGACAATCCCCCCGTGTGTGGGCTCCGGCAGACAATCCCCCCGCGTGTGAGTCCGGCAGACAATCCGCCTGTCTGTGTGCGAGTCCGCTGGACTTTTGAAATTAACGGACTTGCCCGCGCCCGGAGGAAAGTCTGTTCATTTTGGGACTAGCGAAGGAAGTGAATGTCGCCGCCTCCATCTCCAAGATTGACACTTCGCTGGCCCCTCACCTGGTATGGACTTAAAGGGGAAACCTTACGCCAAAAAAAACGGCGTGGGGGTCCCCCCACAGTCCATATCAAACCCTTATCTGAGCACGCTACCCGGCCGGTCAAGAAAGGGGGTGGGGACGAGCGAGCGCCCCCCCCCCCCTCCTGAGCCGTACCAGGCTGCGTGTCCTCAACATAGGGGGTGCTTTGGGGAAGGGGCCGACTCTGGACGGCTGCCGTATATTAACAAGCTACAAGGGGCTCTGTAGACAGTAAAAAGAGAGTAGCGCCATCTAAGTGCAGCGCCATCTAATGCCGCGTCCACACAAATTAAACAATCGGGTGGAAAAGTCCGGCAAACTCAAGTCCGCCGGACAATCCCCCCGTGTGTAGCCTCCGGCGGACATTTTTTACCCGAAAGTACGGCGGACTTAGAAAGTAGTTTTGCACTCCAATCTTCCCGCCGGACTTGCATTTCGGCGGACAATCCAGCCGTGCGTATGCCAGTCCGCCGTACTTTTGAAATGAACGGACTTTTCCCGCCCGGAGAAAAGTCCGCTCATTTTGAGCACGTCTTCAGGTAGGCGGGGCCGCGAAGGATGCTTCGCTGGCCCCGCCACCTGGTATGGACTTAAAGGGGAACCCTAAGGCCGTAAAAAATCGGCGCGGGGGTCCCCCCCAGGTCCACATCAGACCCTTGTCCGAGCACGCTACCCAGCCGGCCAGAAAAGGGGGGACGAGCAAGCGCCCCCCCCCCCCTCCTGAGCCGTACCAGGCCGCGTGCCCTCAACATGGTGGGTGCCTTGGGGAGGGGGGGGCGCGCGACCCCCCCACCCCTAAGCACCTTGTCCCTATGTTGATGAGGACAAGGGCCTCTTCCCGACAACCCTGGCCGTTGGTTGTCGGGGTCTGCGGGCGGGGGGCTTATCGGAATCCAGGCACCCCCTTTAATAAGGGGGCCCCCGGATACCGGCCCCCCACCCTATGTGAATGAGTATGGGGTGCAATGTAAATAAAACACAACACACAAGGGTTTAAAATAATTTATTGCACAGCTCTGGGGGTCTTCTTCCATCTTGGGGGGGTCTTCTTGCCGGACTGAGATGTTGACTCAACGCTCTCTCTGGCCGCAATGACAGGGACGCGGCGTCGTGCGACTTATATTATTATTATTATACAGGTTTTATAATGCGCCAACAGTTTGCTCAGCGCTTTACAACATGAGGGCAGACATTACAGTTACATTACAATTTGGTACAAGAGGAATCGGAGGGCCCGGCTCGTTAGAGCTTACAATCTAAAAAGCCTCCTCTGGGACTCTGAATCATAAGGGGCGGGGACATCACCTGGCGATGTCCCTATATAAGTCGCCGCACGCCGCGTCCCTGTCATTGCGGCCAGAGAGAGCGACGAGTCAACATCTGAAGAACAGAAGGCGGCGAAGACAGCGGCGACAGAAGACCGGGCCACCGCCAGTAAAAGAGCTGGAAGAAGGAGCGGAAGGCCCGGCAAGAAGAACCGAAGAAGAAAGCCGGGCTCCTCCGCTAGTAAAAGAGCAGAAGATAGAGGAGGAGTCCGGCGAGAAGACCCCCTCAAGATGGAAGAAGACCCCCGGAGCTGTGCAATAAATTATTTTTAACCCTTGTGTGTTGTGTTTTATTTACATTTTTTTCACAGGTGAATGGGTAGTGGTACATTGTACCCCATACTCATTCACATAGGTGGGGGGCCGGTATCCGGGGGCCCCCTTATTAAAGGGGGCTCCCAGATTCCTATAAGCCCCGGGCCCGCAGACCCCGACAACCAATGGCCAGGGTTGTCGGGAAGAGGCCCTTGTCCTCATCAACATGGGGACAAGGTGCTTTGGGGTGGGGGGGCTGCACAGCCACCCCTTCCCCAAAGCACCCCCCATGTTTAGGGTACGCAGCCTGGTACGGCTCAGGAGGGGGCGCTCGCTCGTCCCCACCCCCTTTCCTGACTGGCTGGGCTGCGTGCCTGGATAAGGGTCTGATATGGACTTAGGGGGGGACTTCCCCTTTAAGTCCATACCAGGTGACGGGGCCAGCGACGTGTCAATCTCGCCGCCGTAGGTGGAGACATTGACTTCCTTCGCTAGTCCCGTCTACCTGGAGCCGCGCTCCAAATGAACGGACTTTCCTCCGTGTGCGGGCAAGTCCGTTCATTTCAAAAGTATGGCGGATAGTCTGTTGGAAAAGTCCCGTGTGTGGGCAGGTCCGCTCGTTTGGACAGTCCGGCGGACTTTACGGCGGTTTGTCCGGTGGAAGTGCGCCGGATAGTCTGATCGTGTGTACGCGGCACTAGTGTCAAAGTCAATAATGAACAACTCTCTTACTTTGACTGCATCCACAGAATAGCCAATCACAGCTGGAGGATCACTCGGGTTGGACAGTCCCTCTCTTACAAGGCCTAGCAGCCAATAAGGAGCTTCCTCAGGAACAAAGTCTCCGCAACAGAGGTTGTTGTAGAACACGTAGGGGAACTCTCGCAGGATATCTGGATCTCTCAGCCAGCTTGGCGATACCCACAAGACTGGATTCTCTTGGGTACTTCAGCCCCACCAGGCCCTTACTAAGAAACCAACCCGTAGGTGGCCTTCTTCTGAAGAGTCCTTCCCTGGAATGCTATGAAGTCACTGGGTCTCCCCCGAACCGGAGACGGCACCGGACCACCTCGGAATCCTCCTTTAGTTTCCTTGCCTCGGGCTCGCCAGCCATGTGCTTCCATTGTGGAGACTCTTCTAAACATAAATCCATTAGTGTTAGGACTGCAAGTATACACCGAGTGCCGTGAGGAGGCCTTGCAGCTTATGCATGCGTTTGCAAATGTGTGATAACTAAACCCCCCGCTTTTAACGCAGACTGTTGGACGGGTTCATTTGGTCAGTTAGCAGACTGGTTGGTGAGTTGAGCCGTGGTATGTTCTCTTTGTTATTCATGTGTCTGCCCTTCCATGTGCTCCTTGCTGTGAAGGCCAGTAATAGGTGGGGGCAGGGACCTTTTAGTTTGTTACTGGACTTTGGTACAGCCTATAGGCCAGTGATGGCGAACCTTGGCACCCCAGATGTTTTGGAACTACATTTCCCATGATGCTCCACTACACTGCAGAGTGCATGAGCATCATGAGAAATGTAGTGCCAAAACATCTGGGGTGCCAAGGTTCGCCATCACTGCTATAGGCAATGGGGGATTGCGCCTCCTAGAGGCTGGTCTTTGGTACAAACTACAGGCAATGGGGGATTGCGCCTCCTAGAGGCTGGTCTTGGGTACAAACTACAGGCAATGGGGGATTGCGCCTCCTAGAGGCTGGTCTGGGGTACAGACTGTAGACAGTGGGGGGATTGCACCTCCTAGAGGCTGGTCTTGGGTACAAACTACAGGCAATGGGGGATTGCGCCTCCTAGAGGCTGGTCTGGGGTACAGACTGTAGACAGTGGGGGGATTGCACCTCCTAGAGGCTGGTCTGGAGTTGACAGAAACTACTGCAAAGAGGCCGCAGGAGATCAGCAGATCTGAGATGTAAGAAGAGAGAAAATGAAGGTGAAAATAAGAGTTTTGTTTAGAAATGATGCCGAGCACAGAGAACATGAATGTCATCCAGTCCGGGCTATCATTGTAGCATATTATCTTCTCCCTTTGTTCTGCCCTCTGCTGGGGTATCAGATGGGACAGAATCTATTGTTTATTTTCCCTCCAGTGTTTGCAGGTCACAAGGTCCTGAACCATCAGGTTCCTCTACTGAAGTATCAACTCCCCAGACTGACCACACATCCTCCAGATCCACTATCACCAATTTTCATGTCAAACGTCAGCCGAATGTCCTTCCTGCCACCGATCTCCCAGAATATATCATCTCTTACTTCTAGAGGAGCGTGCCTTCAGGGGCACTCTACCTAAGCATTTGCCAGTGGTCTACTACCCAGCCAACTAGATTGGGGGTTCAGGATACTCTACCTAGGGGGTCTCCAATGGTCTAATATCCAATCAATCAGAATGGGGGTTCAAGTTACTCTACCTAGAGGGTCTCCAACAGTCGGATAGCCCGTCAATTAGACTGGGAGTTCAGGGCACTCTACTAGGAGGACCCCAATGGTCTAATATCCCACCAATCAGACTGGGGGTTCAGGATACTCTACCTAGGAGGACCCCAATGGTCTAATATCCCACCAATCAGACGGGGGTTCAGGATACTCTACCTAGGAGGTTTCCAATGGTCTGCTATCCCATCAATAAGACTGGGAATTCAGAAAACTCTACCTAGGGGGTCTCCAATGGTCTAAGATGCCACCAATCAGAATGAGAGATTAGCTTACTCTACCTAGGGGGTCCCCAATGGTCTAATATCCCACTAATCAGGCTGGAGATTCAGGGTACCCTAGGTAGGGGGTCTTCAATAGTCTGATATCCCACCAATCAGACTGGGAGTACAAGGTACTCTACCTAGGGGGTCCCCAATGATCTGATATCCCACCAATCAGACTGGGAGTACAGGGTACTCTGGAGGAGGTTCCCACTGGTGTTGTAACCTTGAAATCAGTCTGGGAGTTTAAAGTACTCCATCTAGGGTGTCCCCAATGGTACAATATACCCCTAAATCCGTCTGGGGGTTTGGGGCACTCCACCGAGTGGTCTCCCACCAATCCATGTGCTAGTTTGGGGTACTCCACTTAGGAGGGTCCCCACTGATTTCATATGCCGTGTGCTATTTTGGGGAACTCCATTGAGGGGGTTGGTCCTCACTGGTATAGTATCCCTGAAACCAGGGTGGTAGTATGGGGTACTTCATCTAGTGGGGTCCCCACTAGTATAGCACTCCCTAAAGCACACATATGGATTTGAAGTACTCCACCTAAAGAATCTTCCACCAATCAGTTTGGGGGTTTTGGGTATTCCACCAATCAGTCTGGGGATTTGGGGTACTCCTAGGAGGGTATCCACTGGTATAGTATCCCTGAAATCTGTGTGGAGGGGTTGAAGTACTCCAGTTAGGGGTCTCCCCCCTATCAGTCTGGGGGTTTGGGATACTAATGGAGTAATATTCTTTAAATCAGTCTCAGAGTTTTGGGGTGACAACATTTGTCCCTGTCTCCTAATTGTGTTCCTGCGTTGTCACCCTGCCCTGTATGGAGGCTGCAAGTGGTTGTCTCCGCACACATTACACAGACATGGTCCACTGATGTCACCACCAGGAAACCCGTCCAGAGAAATGCTATTCAGCCATTGACAGGAACTGCTGCAAGGAGGTTGCAGAAGATCAGCAGTACTGAGAAATATTCTTTTAATCAGTCTCAGAGTTTTGGGGAGCTGCACCTCGGGGGTCACGAAGCAATGCACCTGTGTGAAGAAGCTGTGATGGAAGCTGTGATCCCACGACTCAGGTCACATACTGATTCTGGTCTGTAGTTTAATGAATAGGTCACTATTTCTTAGAATCGGCATGCGTCAGGGAATGTAAGCTTCCATCACATCCTTGGCACACAGGCCTCATAGAAAAGGTTCTGCAGGATAAGTGCAAATTATCAGAGTGTGGTCATGACTCTACCCCTGGGGGATGGGGGTCCTCTCACATCTGCCCCAGGGAGGGTCATCTCTGCACCATGATTTGATAGTCAGTCTACACTGAATCTCCAAGCACTTCACCAAGAATTGTCAGGGCTTGTGTGACTTAGGAGCCATTTCTGCCGTGACTTGGCATCGGTGGGATCTGCCCCCGGTGACCATCATGGAGGAGAAGTGACTCAAGGCGCTTGGAATGTTCTGTAGACAAATAATTCTTCTTATTGGGAGAAAACAAAACACTTTCCTTCAATGTTTTCATTTGTCAATTTGTTTTTTGTGCTTTCACATCCCTTCCATTTCCTCAGCGGTATATTTAAAGATGGCGGCCACTAGGTCAAGAGACCTTGGCATTTCCTTGAGACTGGCCAAGGTTTCCTGTAGATGGGGAGGGGAAAGAGGTGACAGGAATGGGACGGGATGGGAAGGGAGGTTTCCTGTCTCCATTTATATCCACTTCATCAGTCGTAGGATCAGGCGAGAGATGCACTGAGGCCAGGAGCTCGGCAGGCGGGTGAGTGGTGGGCTCTGTGTTCATCATGGTGGGGAGGTTGGTAGAGGGCATTGTGGGCTCTGTGTTCATCATGGTGGGGAGGTTGGTAGAGGGCATTGTGGGCTCTGTGTTCATCATGGTGGGGAGGTTGGTGGAGGTTGTTGTGGGCTCTGTGTTCATCATGGTGGGGAAGATTGGTGGAGGGCATTGTGGGCTCTGTGTTCATCATGGTGGGGAGGTTGGTGGAGGTTTTTGTGGGCTCTGTGTTCATCATGGTGGGGAGGTTGGTAGAGGGCATTGTGGGCTCTGTGTTCATCATGGTGGGGAGGTTGGTAGAGGGCATTGTGGGCTCTGTGTTCATCATGGTGGGGAGGTTGGTGGAGGTTGTTGTGGGCTCTGTGTTCATCATGGTGGGGAGGTTGGTAGAGGGCATTGTGGGCTCTGTGTTCATCATGGTGGGGAGGTTGGTAGAGGGCATTGTGGGCTCTGTGTTCATCATGGTGAGGAGGTTGGTAGAGGGCATTGTGGGCTCTGTGTTCATCATGGTGGGGAGGTTGGTAGAGGGCATTGTGGGCTCTGTGTTCATCATGGTGGGGAGGTTGGTAGAGGGCATTGTGGGCTCTGTGTTCATCATGGTGGGGAGGTTGGTAGAGGGCATTGTGGGCTCTGTGTTCATCATGGTGGGGAGGTTGGTGGAGGTTGTTGTGGGCTCTGTGTTCATCATGGTGGGGAGGTTGGTAGAGGGCATTGTGGGCTCTGTGTTCATCATGGTGGGGAGGTTGGTAGAGGGCATTGTGGGCTCTGTGTTCATCATGGTGAGGAGGTTGGTAGAGGGCATTGTGGGCTCTGTGTTCATCATGGTGGGGAGGTTGGTGGAGGTCATTGTGGGCTCTGTGTTCATCATGGTGGGGAGGTTGGTGGAGGTCATTGTGGGCTCCGCGTTCATCATGGTGGGGAGGTTGGTGGAGGTCATTGTGGACTCCGCGTTCATCATGGTGGGGAGGTTGGTGGAGGTCGTTGTGGGCTCCGCATTCATCATGGTGGGGAGGTTGGTGGAGGTCATTGTGGGCTCCGCGTTCATCATGGTGGGGAGGTTGGTGGAGGTCGTTGTGGGCTCTGTATTCATCATGGTGGGGAGGTTGGTGGAGGTCGTTGTGGGCTCTGTATTCATCATGGTGGGGAGGTTGGTGGAGGTTGGTTGTGTCCCGTAGATTCTGGGGTGAGTGGATGGAGTTGTTGGTGCAGGGAATACGGTACAGGCAGAGGAGGAAATACGGGATCAGTGGGACTGATAACTCTTTGTGTGCCGGAGGGAACGGCCGCTGTGTGTAAAGGTTTCCTGTGCTGACAGAGAAGGGAGGAAAGATGAGGGGGGAGCACTGAGCAGCTGCAGGATGCTGGGAGTTGTAGTCCCATGTCATGGAGTGATGATCTACCAATAGGGGGGAATTCTGGATGGAGGCCAGACATTAATCATTGCACGCCGGGTCCGGGGGATTATGGGAAAGGCTGAAGAGGTGGCAGCCATGATGGATCTGCCATGTATGGGCTCTCCGGGTGTAATGCCACCATTCCAGGATTAAATGACCAATCAGAGCACAAGGCTAGAATGGCGGCAGATTGGGAATCGGTGCGTTATTTTACATGAAATGTGCAGACAGTACGACGGGAAACGCGATAGAGAGGAAATCAGAACGATTGTCCCAATATTCAGACCGGCCAACCGCAAATCGGTCCACCAATCCACACACAGCAGATTCCCGAATATCTTCCACGTGTGGGTGACAGCGATCAATATTATCAACCAATCACGGGCAAGATGTCCTTACTTTGTATAAATAAAATGTACACCAAGATTAAGGGTTATTAGTGCTGTACCCCAAGGATCAGTGTTATTAGTGGTGTACCCCAAGGATCTGTATTATTAGTGGTGTACCCCAAGGATCCATGTTATTAGTGGTGTACCCCAAGGATCCATGTTATTAGTGGTGTACCCCAAGGATCAGTGTGTTATTATTGCTGTACCCCAAGGATCCGTGTTGTTGTTGCTGTACCCCAAGGATCAGTGTTGTTATTGCTGTACCTCAAGAATCAGTGTTATTAGTGGTGTACCCCAAGCATCAGTGTTATTAGTGGTGTACCCAAAGGATCAGTGTTATTAGTGGTGTACCCAAAGGATCCGTATTATTGGTGGTGTACCCCAAGGATCAGTGTTATTAGTGGTGTACCCCAAGGATCAGTGTTATTAGTGGTGTACCCCAAGGATCCGTATTATTAGTGGTGTACCCCAAGGATCCGTATTATTAGTGGTGTACCCCAAGGATCAGTGTTATTAGTGGTGTACCCAAAGGATCCATATTATTGGTGGTGTACCCCAAGGATCAGTGTTATTAGTGGTGTACCCCAAGGATCAGTGTTATTAGTGGTGTACCCCAAGGATCCGTATTATTAGTGGTGTACCCCAAGGATCCGTATTATTAGTGGTGTACCCCAAGGATCAGTGTTATTAGTGGTGTACCCAAAGGATCCATATTATTGGTGGTGTACCCCAAGGATCAGTGTTATTAGTGGTGTACCCCAAGGATCAGTGTTATTAGTGGTGTACCCCAAGGATCCGTATTATTAGTGGTGTACCCCAAGGATCCGTATTATTAGTGGTGTACCCCAAGGATCAGTGTTATTAGTGGTGTACCCCAAGGATCAGTGTTATTAGTGGTGTACCCCAAGGTCCAGTGTTATTAGAAATGTACCCCGAGGATCAGTGTTGTTATTGCTGTACCCCAAGGATCAGTGTTATTAGCAGTGTATCTCAAGGTTCAGTGTTATTAGTAGTGTACCCCAAAGTTTAGTGTTAGTAGTTGTGTACTAAAGGTTCAGTGTTATTAGTGTTGTACCCCCAAGTTCAGTGTTATTCGGGGTGTACCCCTAGATTAATTTTTATTAGTGGTGTACCCCAAGATTCAGTAATTTTTAATGGTGTACTCCAAGGTTTAGTGTTATTAGTGGTGTATCCCAAGGTGCAGTGTTTTTTAGTGTGGTACCCCAAGGTTCAGTAAATTTAGTGGTGTACCTCAAGGTTCAGTGCTATTAGTGGTGTACCCCAAAGTTTAGTGCTATTACTGGTGTACCCCAAGGTTCAGTCTCAGTAGTGGTGTACCCCAGGGTTTAATCTCAGTAGTGGTGTACCCCAAGGTTTAGTGTTATTAGCAGTGTATCCTGAGCTTTAGTGTTATTAGCAGTGTACCCCAAGGTTTAGTCTTAGTAGTGGTGTACCCCAAAGTTTAGTCTCAGTGGTGAACCCCAATGTTTAGTGTTATTAGCAGTGTATGCCAAGCTTTAGTGTTATTAGCAGTGTACCCCAAGGTTTAGTCTTAGTAGTGGTGTACCCCAAAGTTTAGTCTCAGTGGTGAACCCCAATGTTTAGTGTTATTAGCAGTGTATGCCAAGCTTTAGTGTTATTAACAGTGTACCCCAAGGTTTAGTCTTAGTAGAAGTTTTTAACCTATTTATAAATTATATAGAATTTGGAATTAAAAGTGCCATTTCAGTCTTTGCAGATAACACCAAGCGAGGCAGTATGGTATCATCCTTACAGCTTGTGTGATAAAAACGTACAAGCCGACCTCAATGCAATGTTTAATTTGACAACTATACAGCAAATGAGATTTAATGTTGATAAATGTAAAGTTCTGCACTTGGGGGTAAAAACATGCATCATACTTACTAGGAAAGCAGATGGGGGGGGGGGGGGGTCAATGGTGGAGAAGAAGGATCTGGGGGAGTCAATGGTGGAGAAGTAGGATCTGGGGGAGTCAATGGTGAAGGATCTGGGGGAGTCATTGGTGGAGAAGGATCCGGGTGTGCTGGAAGATTATAGACGTAATAATCATACATTCTGGGAGGAGAGCAGCTGGGGGAGTCAATGGTGAAGAAGGGTCTGGGGGAGTCAATGGTGAAGAAGGATCTGGGGGAGTCAATGGTGAAGAAGGATCTGGGGGAGTCAATGGTGGAGAAGGATCTGGGGGAGTCAATGGTGAAGAAGGGTCTGGGGGAGTCAATGGTGAAGAAGGATCTGGGGGAGTCAATGGTGGAGAAGGATCTGGGGGAGTCAATGGTGGAGAAGGATCTGGGGGAGTCAATGGTGAAGAAGGATCTGGGGAGTCAATGGTGAAGAAGGATCTGGGGGAGTCAATGGTGAAGAAGGATCTGGGGGAGTCAATGGTGATGAAGGATCTGGGGGAGTCAATGGTAGAGAAGAATCTGGAGGAGTCAATGGTGGAGAAGGGTCTGGGGGAGTCAATGGTGATGAAGGATCTGGGGGAGTCAATGGTAGAGAAGGATCTGGGGGAGTCAATGGTAGAGAAGGATCTGGAGGAGTCAATGGTGGAGAAAGATCTGGGGGAGTCAATGGTGGAGAAGGATCTGGGGGAGTCAATGGTGAAGAAGGATCTGGGGGAGTCAATGGTGAAGAAGGATCTGGGGGAGTCAATGGTAGAGAAGGATCTGGAGGAGTCAATGGTGGAGAAAGATCTGGGGGAGTCAATGGTAGAGAAG
The DNA here is from genome assembly GCF_037356315.1 of Lithobates pipiens. Classification (NCBI taxonomy): domain Eukaryota; kingdom Metazoa; phylum Chordata; class Amphibia; order Anura; family Ranidae; genus Lithobates; species Lithobates pipiens. Next base: position 283,376,329 of record NW_027507790.1, read on the forward strand.
GATCTGGGGGAGTCAATGGTGGAGAAGGATCTGGAGGAGTCAATGGTGGAGAAGGATCTGGGGGAGTCATGGTGGAGAAGGATCTGGAGGAGTCAATGGTGGAGAAGGATCTGGGGGAGTCAATGGTGGAAAAGGATCTGGGGGAGTGAATGACGAGGAAGGATTTGGGGGAGTCAATGGTGGAGGATTCGGATGTTCTGGAAGAACATACTGTAGACCTAATAATGATATGTTGGACTCCTATCTGTGGGAACATTTTTCAGGGAGTTTATAGTTCATTTTAAGGTCACTCTGACTCACAGGGGGTGTTATGACTGATGTGTCCCCATCATAGGATGTAGCATTCTCCCGACTCTTAGCCCGGCCATACCCTGTTAGTGGATGAATGGAGGAAATTCTTTCTTGCCAGGACAATGTATTCTGACAGAGGAACCCTGAAAAGATTTCCAACATGTCCCTTTAACAGATGTCAATCAAACATTGGACTTCTGTTGATGGGGGACAGCACACACGGATTGAGATCTGGCAGGGACAGTGTATGGTCGGCTTTAGTGTGCATCGATGGGCATATTAAACTGATATTAAAGTTTATTTTTTTCAAATAAAATAATAGAAATGTCCTATTTACCGGCTCTGTGATGGTTTTGCACAGACCAGCTCTGATCCTCCTCTTCTTGGGTCTCCTGTCAGAACTACTGGCTACTCTTCTTCAGTGAGTGCCCCATAGAAATCGGCTTTCTATGGGGGCACTCATGTGGGCTACCTCCCAAGCTGCCATGTCTGCGTCAATTGACACAAAGGAAAGCTTCGTCCTGCCCCAAACTCCTTCATCACAGAATTTGATTGCTGGAGCCAATGGTTCCCTCAGCTATGGATCTATCCTGTGAGAAGGTGGGGGGGAGGGGTATTAGGTGGATGTTATGAGATGGTGGTGGGGGGTATTGGGTGGATGGTGTGACATGGTGGTAAGGGGGGGGGGGTATTGGGTGGATGTTGTGACACAGTGGTGGGGAGGTATTGGGTGGATGTTGTGACATGGTGGTGGGGGGGTATTGGGTGGATGTTGGGACATGGTGGTGGTGGGGGGGTATTGGGTGGATGGTGTGACATGGTGGTGGGGAGGTATTGGGTGGATGTTGTGACATGGTGGTGGTGGGGGGGTATTGGGTGGATGTTGTGACACAGTGGTGTGGGTATTGGGTGGATGTTGTGACATGGTGGTGGTGGGGGGGTATTGGGTGGATGGTGTGACACAGTGGTGGGGAGGTATTGGGTGGATGTTGTGAAATGGTGGTGGTGGAGGGGTATTGGGTGGATGGTATGACACAGTGGTGGGGAGGTATTGGGTGGATGTTGTGACATGGTGGTGGTGGGGGGGTATTGGGTGGATGGTGTGACACGGTGGTGGGGGGGTATTCGGTGGATGTTGTGACACGGTGGTGGGGGGTATTGGGTGGATGTTGTGACATGGTGGTGGGGAGGTATTGGGTGGATGGTGTGACACGGTGGTGGGGGGGTATTGGGTGGATGGTGTGACACAGTGGTGGGGGGGTATTGGGTGGATGGTGTGACACGGTGGTGGGGGGGTATTGGGTGGATGATGTGACACAGTGGTGGTGGGGGGGGTATTGGGTGGATGGTGTGACACAGTGGTGGGGAGGTATTGGGTGGATGTTGTGACATGGTGGTGGTGGGGGGTATTGGGTGGATGGTGTGACACGGTGGTGGGGGGGTATTGGATGGATGTTGTGACATGGTGGTGGGGGTATTGGGTGGATGTTGTGACACAGTGGTGGGGGTATTGGGCGGATGGTGTGACACAGTGGTGGGGGTATTGGGTGGATGTTGTGACACAGTGGTGGGGGGGGTATTGGGTGGATGTTGTGACATGGTGGTGGGGAGGTATTGGGTGGATGGTGTGACACAGTGGTGGGGGGGTATTGGGTGGATGTTGTGACATGGTGGTGGGGAGGTATTGGGTGGATGGTGTGACATGGTGGTGGGGAGGTATTGGGTGGATGGTGTGACACAGTGGTGGGGGTATTGGGTGGATGGTGTGACACGGTGGTGGGGAGGTATTGGGTGGATGTTGTGACACGGTGGTGGGGGGGTATTGGGTGGATGTTGGGACACGGTGGTGGGGGGGGTATTGGGTGGATGTTGTGACATGGTGGTGGGGAGGTATTGGGTGGATGGTGTGACACAGTGGTGGGGGTATTGGGTGGATGGTGTGACACGGTGGTGGGGAGCTATTGGGTGGATGTTGTGACACGGTGGTGGGGGGGGGGTATTGGGTGGATGTTGTGACACGGTGGTGGGGGGGTATTGGGTGGATGGTGTGACACAGTGGTGGGGTTATTGGGTGGATGTTGTGACATGGTGGTGGGGAGGTATTGGGTGGATGTTGTGACATGGTGGTGGGGGGTATTGGGTGGATGGTGTGACATGGTGGTGGGGGGGGATTGGGTGGATGTTGTGACATGGTGGGGGGTATTGGGTGGATGTTGTGACACAGTGGTGGGGAGGTATTGGGTGGATGTTGTGACATGGTGGTGGGGGGTATTGTGTGGATGGTGGGACATGGTGGTGAGGGGGGGGGATTGGGTGGATGTTGTGACATGGTGGGGGGTATTGGGTGGATGTTGTGACATGGTGGTGGGGGTATTGGGTGGATGTTGTGACACAGTGGTGGAGGTATTGGGTGGATGTTGTGACATGGTGGTGGGGGGTATTGGGTGGATGGTGTGACATGGTGGTGAGGGGGGGTATTGGGTGGATGTTGTGACATGGTGGGGGGTATTGGGTGGATGTTGTGACACGGTGGTGGGGCGGTATTGGGTGGATGTTGTGACATGGTGGTGGGGAGGTATTGGGTGGATGTTGTGACATGGTGGTGGGAGGTATTGGGTGGATGGTGTGACATGGTGGTGGGGAGGTATTGGGTGGATGTTGTGACATGGTGGTGGGGGTATTGGGTGGATGTTGTGACAAAGTGGTGTGGGTATTGGGTGGATGTTGTGACATGGTGGGGGGTTATTGGGTGGATGGTGTGACACAGTGGTGGGGAGGTATTGGGTGGATGTTGTGACATGGTGGTGGTGGTGGGGGGGTATTGGGTGTATGGTATGACGCAGTGGTGGGGAGGTATTGGGTGGATGTTGTGACATGGTGGTGGTGGGGGGGTATTGGGTGGATGGTGTGACACGGTGGTGGGGGGGTATTGGGTGGATGTTGTGACACGGTGGTGGGGGGGTATTGGGTGGATGTTGTGACACAGTGGTGGGGGTATTGGGTGGATGGTGTGACACGGTGGTGGGGGGGGGGTATTGGGTGGATGTTGTGACATGGTGGTGGGGAGGTTTTGGGTGGATGTTGTGACATGGTGGTGGGGAGGTATTGGGTGGATGGTGTGACACAGTGGTGGGGGTATTGGGTGGATGGTGTGACACTGTGGTGGGGGGGGGGGGTATTGGGTGGATGTTGTGACATGGTGGTGGGGAGGTATTGGGTGGATGGTGTGACATGGTGGTGGGGTTATTGAGCGGATGTTGTGACATGGTGGTGGGGGTATTGGGTGGATGTTGTGACATGGTGGTGGGGGTATTGGGTGGATGTTGTGACATGGTGGTGGGGGTATTGGGTGGATGGTGTGACACAGTGGTGGGGGGTATTGGGTGGATGTTGTGACATGGTGGTGGGGGTATTGGGTGGATGGTGTGACACAGTGGTGGGGGGGTATTAGGTGGATGTTGTGACATGGTGGTGGGGGTATTGGGTGGATGGTGTGACACAGTGGTGGGGGGTATTGGGTGGATGTTGTGACATGGTGGTGGGGGTATTGGGTGGATGGTGTGACACAGTGGTGGGGGTATTGGGTGGATGTTGTGACATGGTGGTGGGGGTATTGAGCGGATGTTGTGACATGGTGGTGGGGGTATTGGGTGGATGGTGTGACACAGTGGTGGGGGTATTGGGTGGATGTTGTGACATGGTGGTGGGGTGTACTGGATGGATGGTTTGATATGGTGGGAGGGTATTAGGTGGATGGTGTTACATGGAGGTGGGGATGGGATTAGAATTATTTTCTTCACTAAGCAATATGTTTTTATGTCTACAGAACTGAGGCCATGCCAGTCACCGTGCCCAACCCTTTCGATGAAGACACCCCCTTGGACCGTCCTTCCCCTGAGGGGGGTAATCCATTCCTTGAAGATGAAGTGGAGGGAAAAAGAGAGCCGTTGGGGTCAGATGCCAAACGAAGAGGAACACTGGAAAAGATTGCTAATCTTTCACCATTCTGGAAAGGAGGAAAAAGCCTTCTGGGGGTCCTCGGGGCCCCTGAGAAGAGGCGGGGAAGGCGTAAGTCAGAAGATGTGAGCCTTTTATCATTGGGGCGCAAAAAAGATGGAGCAGAAGAGGATGGTGGAGGCCCCGGAGGTGGAGTAAAACGGCTGTCCTTTCTATGGCTTGGAGCTGGTGGAGGAACCCCAGGGAACCGCTCTCAGAGAGAATCAATGGTGGAAGTGGTTCCAGAGAAGAATGAAGTCATCCGGGAACCAGAGAAGGTCCGAGAACCGCTCTCAGGTAGGTCAATTGGTTGTCTCTGTTCACTCTGTAGAAGAAGGATTGGTCCAGGAATGCCTTGTCCCTCCCCTTTTTGCTGCCAGTCATTGGCTCACTGGTGCCTCTTCTATAGCAGCTGCTCTGACATTTACCACTAGTTCATGTGCTCCACTTCTCTTCACACTCCCAGCTCAGGTCATTAGTCGGGTCATTGGTTGGGTCAGTGCTCGGGTCATTGGGTCGGGTTGTTGGTCGGGTCAGTGCTCAAGTCATTGGTTGGGTCATTTGGTTCGGGTCAGCGCTCAGGTCATTGGTCTGGTCATTGCTTGGGTCATTGGTCGGGCATTGCTTGGGTCATTGGTCGGGCATTGCTTGGGTCATTGTCCGGGTCATTGCTTGGGTCATTGGCCGGGTCATTGCTTGGGTCATTGGTCGGGTCAATGCTTGGGTCATTGGTCTGATCAATGCTTGTGTCATTGGTCGGGTCAATGCTTGGGTCATTGGTTGGGTCATTGGTCGGGTCAATGCTTGTGTCATTGGTCGGGTCAATGCTTTTGTCATTGGTCATGTCAATGCTTGGGTCATTGGTTGGGTCATTGGTCGGGTCAATGCTTGTGTCATTGGTCGAGTCAATGCTCGGGTCATTGGTCGGGTCAATGCTTGGGTCATTGGTTGTGTCATTGGTCGGGTCAATGCTTGTGTCATTGGTCGGGTCAATGCTTGCGTCATTGGTCGGGTCAATGCTTGGGTCATTGGTCGGGTCAATGCTTGGGTCATTGGTCGGGTCAATGCTTGGGTCATTGGTCGGGTCATTGGTTGGGTCAATGCTTTGGTCATTGGCCTGGTCAGTGCTTGGGTCATTGGTCGGGACAATGCTTGGGTCATTGGTTGGGTCATTGGTCGGGTCAATGCTTGTGTCATTGGTCGAGTCAATGCTCGGGTCATTGGTCGGGTCAATGCTTGGGTCATTGGTTGGGTCATTGGTCGGGTCAATGCTTGTGTCATTGGTCGGGTCAATGCTTGCGTCATTGGTCGGGTCAATGCTTGGGTCATTGGTCGGGTCAATGCTTGGGTCATTGGTCGGGTCAATGCTTGGGTCATTGGTCGGGTCATTGGTTGGGTCAATGCTTTGGTCGTTGGCCTGGTCAGTGCTTGGGTCATTGGTCGGGACAATGCTTGGGTCATTGGTCGGGTCAATGCTTGCGTCAATGGTCGGGTTAATGCTTGCGTCATTGTCGGGTCAATGCTTGGGTCATTGGTCAGGTCAATGCTTGGGTCATTGGTCGGGTCTTTGGTTGAGTCTTTGGTTGGGTCATTGTTTGGGACAATGCTCAGGTCATTGCTTGGGACAATGCTCGGGACATTGCTCGGGTCATTGTTCGGGTCATTGTTCGGGACAATGCTCAGCACATTGGTCAGGACAATGCTCAGGTCATTGGTCGGGTCCGTGCTCAGGTCATTGGTTGGGTCATTGCTCTGGTCAATGCTTGGGTCATTGGTCGGGACAATGCTCGGGTCATTGGTTGGGACAATGCTCAGGTCATTGGTCGGGTCGATGCTCAGGTCATTGGTCGGGTCAATGCTCAGGTCATTGGTCGGGTCAATACTCAGGTCAGTGCTCGGGTCATTGGTCAGGTCAGTGCTCGGGTCATTGGTCAGGTCAGTGCTCGGGTCATTGCTTGGGTCATTGGTCGGGACAATGCTCGGGTCATTGGTTGGGTCATTGGTCGGGTCAATGCTTAGGTCATTGGTCGGGTCAATGCTTGGGTCATTGGTTGGGTCATTGGTCGGGTCAATGCTTGGGTCATTGGTCAGGTCATTGGTCGGGTCAATGCTTGGGTCATTGGTCGGGTCAATGCTTGGGTCATTGGTCGGGTCAATGCTTGGGTCATTGGTCAGGTCAGTGTTCGGGTCATTGGTTGGGTCATTAGTCAGGTCAGTGCTCGGGTCATTGGTTGGGTCATTGTGCGGGACGATGATCGGGACGATGCTCGTGGCAATGCTCGGGTCATTGGTCGGGTCAATGCTCTGGTCATTGCTCGGGTCATTGCTCGGGCCTATGGTCGAGTCATTGGTCGGATCAGTGCTCGGGTCATTGTTTGGGTCATTGCTCGGGTCATTGCTCAGGACAATGCTCTGGTCATTGCTCGGGTCATTGCTCAGGACAATGCTCTGGTCATTGCTCTGGTCATTGCGCGGGTCATTGCTCAGGACAATGCTCTGGTCATTGCTCGGGTCATTGCTCAGGACAATGCTCTGGTCATTGCTCGGGTCATTGCTCGGGACAATGCTTGGGTCAATGCTCGGGTCATTGCTCTGGTCATTGCTCAGGACAATGCTCAGGTCATTGGTCGGGTCATTGGTCGGGTTAGTGCTTGGGTCATTGGTCAGGTCAGTGCTCGGGTCATTGGTCAGGTCAGTGCTTGGGTCATTGCTTGGATCATTGGTCGGGTAATTGCTCGGGTCATTGGTCGGGACAATGCTCGGGTCATTGGTCGGGTCGATGCTTGGGTCATTGGTTGGGTCAATGCTTGGGTCATTGGTCGGGTCAGTGCTTGGGTCATTGGTCAGGTCAGTGCTTGGGTCATTGGTCGGGACAATGCTCGAGTCATTGGTCAGGTCAATGCTTGGGTCATTGGTTGAATCATTGGTCGGGTCAATGCTCGGGTCATTGGTTGGGTCATTGGTCGGGTCAATGCTTGGGTCATTGGTCTGGTCAATGCTTGGGTCATTGGTCGGGTCAATGCTTGGGTCATTGGTCAGGTCAATGCTTGGGTCATTGGTTGGGTCATTGGTCGGGTCAATGCTTGGGTCATTGGTCAGGTCAATGCTTGGGTCATTGGTTGGGTCATTGGTCGGGTCAATGCTTGGGTCATTGGTCCGGTTAATGCTTGGGTCATTGGTCGGGTCAATGCTTGGGTCATTGGTCAGGTCAGTGCTTGGGTCATTGGTTGGGTCATTGGTCATGTCAGTACTTGGGTCATTGCTCGGGATGATGCTCAGGACAATGCTCGGGTCATTGCTCAGGTCATTGCTAGGGTCATTGCTCGGGCCTATGGTCGAGTCATTGGTCGGATCAGTGCTCGGGTCATTGCTAGGGTCATTGCTCGGGCCTATGGTCGAGTCATTGGTCGGATCAGTGCTCGGGACAATGCTCGGGTCATTGTTCGGGTCATTGCTTGAGTCATTGCTCGGGACAATGCTTGGGTCAATGCTAGGGTCATTGCTCTGGTCATTGCTCGGGACATTGCTTGGGTCGTTGGTCGGGTCATTGGTTGGGACATTGCTCGGATCATAGGTCAAGACATTGCTCGGGACAATGCTCAGGTCATTGCTCGGATCATAGGTCGGGTCATTGCTCAGGTCATTGCTCAGGTCATTGGTCGGGTCATTGGTCGGGTCAATGCTCGGGTCATTGGTTGGGTTGTTGGTCGGGACATTGGTTGGGACATTGCTCGGGTCGTTGGTCGGGACATTGGTTGGGACATTGCTCGGGTCGTTGCTCGGGTCATTGGTCGGGACAATGGTTGGGTCATTACATATAACAAAAAGGAATTCAATTGCTTTATTAGTGATAGGTCGATAGGCAAGTGCAATATTTTATTCATCCACAAGATGGCAGACCATAAAGGGATGTTTATAGCTTTGTGTATATTTGTAATGTCATTTTCTGATTTAATGACTTTTATTTTTTCACACTCCAGTGTTTTTGTGTTTATTTTATGCAATGTAGCTTTTTTAATGTAGTTGTGAGGATCAGTGGCACTTCCTTATTCCTATGGCAATGTAAACAAGTCACCGTATAAAACTCAGCAGAGAGGATTCGGCCTCGATCCCCTGAGGAAGTCACCTGGTATGATGACAACACGCGTCGGGCGGGGCCGGGTGACTTTGCTGAAACCAGAAGTGACGCAGGAGCTGCAGCCCCACTGTCTCCACATCCATACTGTCCATGTGACTGTAAACTGATACACTGGAACTGCAATACTATTAAGAAATACATTTTACTGACACATACAACACTATGAGGAGTTCCCATTCCATGGAAACGTATTGGGTGGGGGGATTCGATCGTCACGCGGGGACCCAACAACTGGGACACAAAACACACCGGGAACTATTTGTATTATATTTGGATGAATATTGGTTTCTTATATGAAATGGACACATTTGCTGTTCCCGGATTATTTGCGGGGATGTGAGACTTGTGAGTTGGGGTTGGTTGGTGATAGTGTGGGGGAGGGGCCCCCGCATCGCACGTCACTTTTACACGTGTTGGTAATTGTGGGAACTTACCGCCGTCCGTTAATAACGTTTTAAACACAAATTACAGAACATCAATAGGAGGGAGTGTCACCTTTTAATCAGTCCTCTCTTCTACCTTTCCTCTGTTATAGACAGGAAATAGATCGATAGATAGGAAATGGATCGATAGATAGGAAATAGATCAATAGATAAGAAATTGATTGATTGATAGGAAATAGATCAATAGATAGGAAATAGATCGATATATAGGAAATGGATTGATAGATAGGAAATAGATCAATAGATAAGAAATAGATTGATTGATAGGAAATAGATCGATAGATAGGAAAATGATCAATAGATAATAAATAGATTGATAGGAAATAGATCAATAGATTGACAGATAGGAAATAGATAGGAAATTGATTGATAGGAATAGTTCTTTGATTTGAGTCCTCTCTTCCACCTTCTCTTGGTTATAGATAGGAAATAGATCGATAGGAAATAGATCAATAGATAGGAAATAGATTGATAGGAAATAGATCAACAGACAGGAATAATTCTTTGATGGTCCTCTCTTCCTCGCTCAGTCCTGGAGATCCTACGTCTGGTCCAGCAGAGGGACCTTCGATCGGCTGACCAGCACATCATGGAATTGGAGGCGGAGTGCGACGGGCAGGTCAGTCCCGCGGGTGTGAAGAGTCCCGGCAGACAGGCCAAGGATGTGACCCTCCTATATGAGGCCCTGATGAAGGAAATGTGGGCCGTGGTGGACGAGTCTCTCGGCTATAAAGGAAAACACCTGAAGCTCGATGAAGTGATCGGAGTTATCCAGCAGGAAGAGGCTCGGGAGGGTCCTCCGGGCCCCAAAAACATGAGGGGCCAATGGGTGGATGCGGTGGGCCGCAGTGTGGAGCAACGGTTAAAGAAGAACCTGGAGGGTAAGATGGGCTCGCTGCCATCTCAAGCCGACAGGATGAAGAGGACGGTGGTGGAGGACCTGACGGCAGTCAAGAACTACCTGGTGAGACTGGGGGAGGGGATTTCTAATGCTCCACCTATCATGTTCAATGATAGCAAAAGAGGTAGAAAGTTGGTGCCGGGGTCCCGAAAAATGTGCATCAGGTGACGTCTTCCACCAGGAACTCTGTACTATACCAGTGCTGCAGAGAGTCTTGTGACTCCTCCTGCATTCTACCAGACCTTGTGACTGCAGAGAATCTTGTGACTCCACCCTGCATTCTACCAGACATTGTGACTGCAGAGAGTCTTGTGACTCCCCTGTGCATTCCACCAGACATTGTGACTGCAGAGTCTTGTGACTCCCCCCTGCATTCTACCAGACATTGTGACTGCAGAGAGTCTTGTGACTCCTCCAGCATTCTAACAGACATTCAGACTGCAGAGAGTCTTGTGACTCCACCCTGCATTCTACCAGACATTGTGAGTGCAGAGAGTCTTGTGACTCCCCCCTGCATTCCACCAGACATTGTGACTGCAGAGTCTTGTGACTCCCCCCTGCATTCCACCAGACATTGTGACTGCAGAGTCTTGTGACTCCCCTCTGCATTCTACCAGACATTGTGACTGCAGAGTCTTGTGACTCCACCCTGCATTCTACCAGACATTGTGACTGCAGAGAGTCTTGTGACTGATTTCTGCATTGTGAGTTTAGGAAGCCCCTCATACCTCTGACAGAGTTAAAGGGAGGGGTGGCTGAGAATGAGCAGGTCCCCATTTCTAGGTCAGAGGCTGTGAGGCCCAGACACCATTCCATGCACACCGATAACATGGGTTTGATTCTGGGGGGTTTCTTTTTGTAGATTTATCACAGAAAAGAGCAGGAGACGGGTGCAGGATCCGGAGAGATTATCAGGAGAGGGGTGCAGGATCCAGAGAGATTATCAGGAGAGGGGTGCAGGATCCAGAGAGATTATCAGGAGAAGGGTGCAGGATCCGGAGAGATTATCGGGAGAAGGGTGCAGGATCCAGAGAGATTATCAGGAGAAGGGTGCAGGATCCAGAGAGATTATCAGGAGAGGGGTGCAGGATCCAGAGAGATTATCAGGAGAAGGGTGCAGGATCCGGAGAGATTATCAGGAGAAGGGTGCAGGATCCGGAGAGATTATCAGGAGAGGGGTGCAGGATCTGGAGAGATTATCAGGAGAGGGGTGCAGGATCCAGAGAGATTATCAGGAGAGGGGTGCAGGATCCGGAGAGATTATCAGGAGAAGGGTGCAGGATCCGGAGAGATTATCGGGGAGAAGGGTGCAGGATCCGGAGAGATTATTGGGAGAAAGGTGCCGGAACCCGGAGAGATTATCGGGAGAGGGGTGCAGGATCCGGAGAGATTATCAGGAGAGGGGTGCAGGATCCGGAGAGATTATCGGGAGAAGGGTGCAGGATCCAGAGAGATTATCAGGAGAGGGGTGCAGGATCCAGAGAGATTATCAGGAGAAGGGTGCAGGATCCGGAGAGATTATCAGGAGAAGGGTGCAGGATCCGGAGAGATTATCAGGAGAGGGGTGCAGGATCTGGAGAGATTATCAGGAGAGGGGTGCAGGATCCAGAGAGATTATCAGGAGAGGGGTGCAGGATCCGGAGAGATTATCAGGAGAAGGGTGCAGGATCCGGAGAGATTATCGGGGAGAAGGGTGCAGGATCCGGAGAGATTATTGGGAGAAAGGTGCCGGAACCCGGAGAGATTATCGGGAGAGGGGTGCAGGATCCAGAGAGATTATCAGGAGAGGGGTGCAGGATCCGGAGAGATTATCAGGAGAGGGGTGCAGGATCCGGAGAGATTATCAGGAGAAGGGTGCAGGATCCGGAGAGATTATCAGGAGAAGGGTGCAGGATCTGGAGAGATTATCAGGAGAGGGGTGCAGGATCCGGAGAGATTATCGGGAGAGGGGTGCAGGAACCCGGAGAGATTATCGGGAGAAGGGTGCAGGATCCAGAGAGATTATCAGAAGAAGGGTGCAGGATCCGGAGAGATTATCAGGAGAAGGGTACAGGATCCAGAGAGATTATCAGGAGAAGGGTGCAGGATCCGGAGAAATTATCGGGAGAAGGGTGCAGGATCCAGAGAGATTATCAGGAGAAGGGTGCAGGATCTGGAGAGATTATCGGGAGAGGGATGCAGGATCCGGAGAGATTATCAGGAGAGGGGTGCAGGATCCGGAGAGATTATCAGGAGAGGGCTGCAGGATCCGGAGAGATTATCAGGAGAGGGCTGCAGGATCCAGAGAGATTATCAGAAGAAGGGTGCAGGATCCGGAGAGATTATCGGGAGAGGGGTGCAGGAACCCGGAGAGATTATCGGGAGAAGGGTGCAGGATCCAGAGAGATTATCAGAAGAAGGGTGCAGGATCCGGAGAGATTATCAGGAGAAGGGTACAGGATCCAGAGAGATTATCAGGAGAAGGGTGCAGGATCCGGAGAAATTATCGGGAGAAGGGTGCAGGATCCAGAGAGATTATCAGGAGAGGGGTGCAGGATCCGGAGAGATTATCAGGAGAGGGCTGCAGGATCCGGAGAAAATTATCAGGAGAAGGGTGCAGGATCCAGAGAGATTATCGGGAGAAGGGTGCAGGATCCAGAGAGATTATCAGGAGAGGGGTGCAGGATCCGGAGAGATTATCGGGAGAGGGGTGCAGGATCCGGAGAGATTATCAGGAGAAGGGTGCAGGATCCGGAGAGATTATCAGGAGAGGGGTGCAGGATCTGGAGAAATTATCAGGAGAAGGGTGCAGGATCCAGAGAGATTATCGGGAGAAGGGTGCAGGATCCAGAGAGATTATCAGGAGAGGGGTGCAGGATCCGGAGAGATTATCAGGAGAGGGGTGCAGGATCCGGAGAAATTATCAGGAGAAGGGTGCAGGATCCAGAGAGATTATTGGGAGAAGGGTGCAGGATCCAGAGAGATTATCAGGAGAGGGGTGCAGGATCCGGAGAGATTATCAGGAGAGGGGTGCAGGATCCGGAGAGATTATCAGGAGAGGGGTGCAGGATCCAGAGAGATTATTGGGAGAAGGGTGCAGGATCCAGAGAGATTATCAGGAGAGGGGTGCAGGATCCGGAGAGATTATCAGGAGAGGGGTGCAGGATCCGGAGAGATTATCAGGAGAGGGGTGCAGGATCCAGAGAGATTATCAGGAGAGGGGTGCAGGATCCGGAGAGATTAGCGGGAGAGGAGTGCAGGATCCGGAGAGATTATCAGGAGACAGGTGCAGGATCCGGAGAGATTATCGGGAGAGGGGTGCAGGATCCGGAGAGATTATCGGGAGAGGGGTGCAGGATCCGGAGAGATTATCGGGAGAGGGGTGCAGGATCCGGAGAGATTATCAGGAGAAGGGTGCAGGATCCAGAGAGATTATCAGGAGAAGGGTGCAGGATCCGGAGAGATTATCAGGAGAGGGGTGCAGGATCCGGAGAAATTATCAGGAGAAGGGTGCAGGATCCAGAGAGATTATCGGGAGAAGGGTGCAGGATCCAGAGAGATTATCAGGAGAGGGGTGCAGGATCCGGAGAGATTATCAGGAGAAGGGTGCACGATCCAAAGAGATTATCAGGAGACGGGTGCAGGACCCGGAGAGATTATTGGTGGAGGGGTGCAGGATCCGAAGAGATTATCGGGAGAAGGGTGCAGGATCCGGAGAGATTATCGGGAGAGGGGTGCAGGATCCGTGGAGATTATCGGGAGAAGGGTGCAGGATCCGGAGAGATTATCAGGAGAAGGGTGCAGGATCCAGAGAGATTATCGGGAGAAGGGTGCAGGATCCAGAGAGATTATCAGGAGAAGGGTGCAGGATCCGGAGAGATTATCGGGAGAGGGTTGCAGGATCCAGAAAGATTATCAGAAGAAGAGTGCAGGATCCGGAGAGATTATCAGGAGAAGGGTACAGGATCCAGAGAGATTATCAGGAGAAGGGTGCAGGATCCAGAGAAATTATCGGGAGAAGGGTGCAGGATCCGGAGAGATTATCAGGAGAAGGATGCAGGATCCGGAGAGATTATCAGGAGAGGGGTGCAGGATCTGGAGAAATTATCAGGAGAAGGGTGCAGGATCCAGAGAGATTATCGGGAGAAGGGTGCAGGATCCAGAAAGATTATCGGGAGAAGGGTGCAGGATCCAGAAAGATTATCAGGAGAGGGGTGCAGGATCCGGAGAGATTATCAGGAGAGGGGTGCAGGATCCGGAGAGATTATCGGGAGAAGGGTGCAGGATCCAGAAAGATTATCAGGAGAGGGGTGCAGGATCCGGAGAGATTATCAGGAGAGGGGTGCAGGATCCGGAGAGATTATCAGGAGAGGGGTGCAGGATCTAGAGAAATTAGCGGGAGAGGGGTGCAGGATCCGGAGAGATTATTGGGAGAGGGGTGCAGGATCTGGAGAGATTATCAGGAGAGGGGTGCAGGATCCGGAGAGATTATCAGGAGAAGGGTTCAGGATCCGGAGAGATTATCGGGAGAAGGGTGCACGATCCGGAGAGATTATCGGGAGAAAGGTGCAGGAACCCGGAGAGATTATCGGGAGAGGGGTGCAGGATCCAGAGAGATTATCAGAAGAGGGGTGCAGGATCCGGAGAGATTATCAGGAGACAGGTGCAGGATCCGGAGAGATTATCAGGAGAAGGGTGCAGGATCTGGAGAGATTATCAGGAGAGGGGTGCAGGATCCGGAGAAATTATCGGGAGAGGGGTGCAGGATCCGGAGAGATTATCGGGAGAGGGGTGCAGGAACCCGGAGAGATTATCGGGAGAAGGGTGCAGGATCCAGAGAGATTATCAGAAGAAGGGTGCAGGATCCGGAGAGATTATCGGGAGAGGGGTGCAGGATCCGGAGAGATTATCGGGAGAGGGGTGCAGGATCCGGAGAGATTATCAGGAGAAGGGTGCAGGATCCAGAGAGATTATCAGGAGAGGGGTGCAGGATCCGGAGAGATTATCAGGAGAGGGCTGCAGGATCCGGAGAAAATTATCAGGAGAAGGGTGCAGGATCCAGAGAGATTATCGGGAGAAGGGTGCAGGATCCAGAGAGATTATCAGGAGAGGGGTGCAGGATCCGGAGAGATTATCGGGAGAGGGGTGCAGGATCCGGAGAGATTATCAGGAGAAGGGTGCAGGATCCGGAGAGATTATCAGGAGAGGGGTGCAGGATCTGGAGAAATTATCAGGAGAAGGGTGCAGGATCCAGAGAGATTATCGGGAGAAGGGTGCAGGATCCAGAGAGATTATCAGGAGAGGGGTGCAGGATCCGGAGAGATTATCAGGAGAGGGGTGCAGGATCCGGAGAAATTATCAGGAGAAGGGTGCAGGATCCAGAGAGATTATTGGGAGAAGGGTGCAGGATCCAGAGAGATTATCAGGAGAGGGGTGCAGGATCCGGAGAGATTATCAGGAGAGGGGTGCAGGATCCGGAGAGATTATCAGGAGAGGGGTGCAGGATCCAGAGAGATTATTGGGAGAAGGGTGCAGGATCCAGAGAGATTATCAGGAGAGGGGTGCAGGATCCGGAGAGATTATCAGGAGAGGGGTGCAGGATCCGGAGAGATTATCAGGAGAGGGGTGCAGGATCCAGAGAGATTATCAGGAGAGGGGTGCAGGATCCGGAGAGATTAGCGGGAGAGGAGTGCAGGATCCGGAGAGATTATCAGGAGACAGGTGCAGGATCCGGAGAGATTATCGGGAGAGGGGTGCAGGATCCGGAGAGATTATCGGGAGAGGGGTGCAGGATCCGGAGAGATTATCGGGAGAGGGGTGCAGGATCCGGAGAGATTATCAGGAGAAGGGTGCAGGATCCAGAGAGATTATCAGGAGAAGGGTGCAGGATCCGGAGAGATTATCAGGAGAGGGGTGCAGGATCCGGAGAAATTATCAGGAGAAGGGTGCAGGATCCAGAGAGATTATCGGGAGAAGGGTGCAGGATCCAGAGAGATTATCAGGAGAGGGGTGCAGGATCCGGAGAGATTATCAGGAGAAGGGTGCACGATCCAAAGAGATTATCAGGAGACGGGTGCAGGACCCGGAGAGATTATTGGTGGAGGGGTGCAGGATCCAAAGAGATTATCGGGAGAAGGGTGCAGGATCCGGAGAGATTATCGGGAGAGGGGTGCAGGATCCGTGGAGATTATCGGGAGAAGGGTGCAGGATCCGGAGAGATTATCAGGAGAAGGGTGCAGGATCCAGAGAGATTATCGGGAGAAGGGTGCAGGATCCAGAGAGATTATCAGGAGAAGGGTGCAGGATCCGGAGAGATTATCGGGAGAGGGTTGCAGGATCCAGAAAGATTATCAGAAGAAGAGTGCAGGATCCGGAGAGATTATCAGGAGAAGGGTACAGGATCCAGAGAGATTATCAGGAGAAGGGTGCAGGATCCAGAGAAATTATCGGGAGAAGGGTGCAGGATCCGGAGAGATTATCAGGAGAAGGATGCAGGATCCGGAGAGATTATCAGGAGAGGGGTGCAGGATCTGGAGAAATTATCAGGAGAAGGGTGCAGGATCCAGAGAGATTATCGGGAGAAGGGTGCAGGATCCAGAAAGATTATCGGGAGAAGGGTGCAGGATCCAGAAAGATTATCAGGAGAGGGGTGCAGGATCCGGAGAGATTATCAGGAGAGGGGTGCAGGATCCGGAGAGATTATCGGGAGAAGGGTGCAGGATCCAGAAAGATTATCAGGAGAGGGGTGCAGGATCCGGAGAGATTATCAGGAGAGGGGTGCAGGATCCGGAGAGATTATCAGGAGAGGGGTGCAGGATCTAGAGAAATTAGCGGGAGAGGGGTGCAGGATCCGGAGAGATTATTGGGAGAGGGGTGCAGGATCTGGAGAGATTATCAGGAGAGGGGTGCAGGATCCGGAGAGATTATCAGGAGAAGGGTTCAGGATCCGGAGAGATTATCGGGAGAAGGGTGCACGATCCGGAGAGATTATCGGGAGAAAGGTGCAGGAACCCGGAGAGATTATCGGGAGAGGGGTGCAGGATCCAGAGAGATTATCAGAAGAGGGGTGCAGGATCCGGAGAGATTATCAGGAGACAGGTGCAGGATCCGGAGAGATTATCAGGAGAAGGGTGCAGGATCTGGAGAGATTATCAGGAGAGGGGTGCAGGATCCGGAGAAATTATCGGGAGAGGGGTGCAGGATCCGGAGAGATTATCGGGAGAGGGGTGCAGGAACCCGGAGAGATTATCGGGAGAAGGGTGCAGGATCCAGAGAGATTATCAGAAGAAGGGTGCAGGATCCGGAGAGATTATCGGGAGAGGGGTGCAGGATCCGGAGAGATTATCGGGAGAGGGGTGCAGGATCCGGAGAGATTATCAGGAGAAGGGTGCAGGATCCAGAGAGATTATCAGGAGAAGGGTGCAGGATCCGGAGAGATTATCAGGAGAGGGGTGCAGGATCCGGAGAAATTATCAGGAGAAGGGTGCAGGATCCAGAGAGATTATCGGGAGAAGGGTGCAGGATCCAGAGAGATTATCAGGAGAGGGGTGCAGGATCCGGAGAGATTATCAGGAGAAGGGTGCACGATCCAAAGAGATTATCAGGAGACGGGTGCAGGACCCGGAGAGATTATTGGTGGAGGGGTGCAGGATCCGAAGAGATTATCGGGAGAAGGGTGCAGGATCCGGAGAGATTATCGGGAGAGGGGTGCAGGATCCGTGGAGATTATCGGGAGAAGGGTGCAGGATCCGGAGAGATTATCAGGAGAAGGGTGCAGGATCCAGAGAGATTATCGGGAGAAGGGTGCAGGATCCAGAGAGATTATCAGGAGAAGGGTGCAGGATCCGGAGAGATTATCGGGAGAGGGTTGCAGGATCCAGAAAGATTATCAGAAGAAGAGTGCAGGATCCGGAGAGATTATCAGGAGAAGGGTACAGGATCCAGAGAGATTATCAGGAGAAGGGTGCAGGATCCAGAGAAATTATCGGGAGAAGGGTGCAGGATCCGGAGAGATTATCAGGAGAAGGATGCAGGATCCGGAGAGATTATCAGGAGAGGGGTGCAGGATCTGGAGAAATTATCAGGAGAAGGGTGCAGGATCCAGAGAGATTATCGGGAGAAGGGTGCAGGATCCAGAAAGATTATCGGGAGAAGGGTGCAGGATCCAGAAAGATTATCAGGAGAGGGGTGCAGGATCCGGAGAGATTATCAGGAGAGGGGTGCAGGATCCGGAGAGATTATCGGGAGAAGGGTGCAGGATCCAGAAAGATTATCAGGAGAGGGGTGCAGGATCCGGAGAGATTATCAGGAGAGGGGTGCAGGATCCGGAGAGATTATCAGGAGAGGGGTGCAGGATCCAGAGAAATTAGCGGGAGAGGGGTGCAGGATCCGGAGAGATTATTGGGAGAGGGGTGCAGGATCTGGAGAGATTATCAGGAGAGGGGTGCAGGATCCGGAGAGATTATCAGGAGAAGGGTTCAGGATCCGGAGAGATTATCGGGAGAAGGGTGCACGATCCGGAGAGATTATCGGGAGAAAGGTGCAGGAACCCGGAGAGATTATCGGGAGAGGGGTGCAGGATCCGGAGAAATTATCGGGAGAGGGGTGCAGGATCCAGAGAGATTATCAGAAGAGGGGTGCAGGATCCGGAGAGATTATCAGGAGACAGGTGCATGATCCGGAGAGATTATCAGGAGAAGGGTGCAGGATCTGGAGAGATTATCAGGAGAGGGGTGCAGGATCCGGAGAAATTATCGGGAGAGGGGTGCAGGATCCGGAGAGATTATCGGGAGAGGGGTGCAGGAACCCGGAGAGATTATCGGGAGAAGGGTGCAGGATCCAGAGAGATTATCAGAAGAAGGGTGCAGGATCCGGAGAGATTATCGGGAGAGGGGTGCAGGATCCGGAGAGATTATCGGGAGAGGGGTGCAGGATCCGGAGAGATTATCAGGAGAAGGGTGCAGGATCCAGAGAGATTATCAGGAGAAGGGTGCAGGATCCGGAGAGATTATCAGGAGAGGGGTGCAGGATCCGGAGAAATTATCAGGAGAAGGGTGCAGGATCCAGAGAGATTATCGGGAGAAGGGTGCAGGATCCAGAGAGATTATCAGGAGAGGGGTGCAGGATCCGGAGAGATTATCAGGAGAAGGGTGCACGATCCAAAGAGATTATCAGGAGACGGGTGCAGGACCCAGAGAGATTATTGGTGGAGGGGTGCAGGATCCGAAGAGATTATCGGGAGAAGGGTGCAGGATCCGGAGAGATTATCGGGAGAGGGGTGCAGGATCCGTGGAGATTATCGGGAGAAGGGTGCAGGATCCGGAGAGATTATCAGGAGAAGGGTGCAGGATCCAGAGAGATTATCGGGAGAAGGGTGCAGGATCCAGAGAGATTATCAGGAGAAGGGTGCAGGATCCGGAGAGATTATCGGGAGAGGGTTGCAGGATCCAGAAAGATTATCAGAAGAAGGGTGCAGGATCCGGAGAGATTATCAGGAGAAGGGTACAGGATCCAGAGAGATTATCAGGAGAAGGGTGCAGGATCCAGAGAAATTATCGGGAGAAGGGTGCAGGATCCGGAGAGATTATCAGGAGAAGGATGCAGGATCCGGAGAGATTATCAGGAGAGGGGTGCAGGATCTGGAGAAATTATCAGGAGAAGGGTGCAGGATCCAGAGAGATTATCGGGAGAAGGGTGCAGGATCCAGAAACATTATCGGGAGAAGGGTGCAGGATCCAGAAAGATTATCAGGAGAGGGGTGCAGGATCCGGAGAGATTATCAGGAGAGGGGTGCAGGATCCGGAGAGATTATCGGGAGAAGGGTGCAGGATCCAGAAAGATTATCAGGAGAGGGGTGCAGGATCCGGAGAGATTATCAGGAGAGGGGTGCAGGATCCGGAGAGATTATCAGGAGAGGGGTGCAGGATCCAGAGAAATTAGCGGGAGAGGGGTGCAGGATCCGGAGAGATTATCGGGAGAAGGGTGCACGATCCGGAGAGATTATCGGGAGAAAGGTGCAGGAACCTGGAGAGATTATCGGGAGAGGGGTGCAGGATCCAGAGAGATTATCAGAAGAGGGGTGCAGGATCCGGAGAGATTATCAGGAGACAGGTGCAGGATCCGGAGAGATTATCAGGAGAAGGGTGCAGGATCTGGAGAGATTATCAGGAGAGGGGTGCAGGATCCGGAGAAATTATCGGGAGAGGGGTGCAGGATCCGGAGAGATTATCGGGAGAGGGGTGCAGGAACCCGGAGAGATTATCGGGAGAAGGGTGCAGGATCCAGAGAGATTATCAGAAGAAGGGTGCAGGATCCGGAGAGATTATCAGGAGAAGGGTACAGGATCCAGAGAGATTATCAGGAGAAGGGTGCAGGATCCGGAGAAATTATCGGGAGAAGGGTGCAGGATCCAGAGAGATTATCAGGAGAAGGGTGCAGGATCTGGAGAGATTATCGGGAGAGGGATGCAGGATCCGGAGAGATTATCAGGAGAGGGGTGCAGGATCCGGAGAGATTATCATGAGAGGGCTGCAGGATCCGGAGAAATTATCAGGAGAAGGGTGCAGGATCCAGAGAGATTATCGGGAGAAGGGTGCAGGATCCAGAGAGATTATCAGGAGAGGGGTGCAGGATCCGGAGAGATTATCGGGAGAGGGGTGCAGGATCCGGAGAGATTATCAGGAGAAGAGTGCAGGATCCGGAGAGATTATCAGGAGAGGGGTGCAGGATCTGGAGAAATTATCAGGAGAAGGGTGCAGGATCCAGAGAGATTATCGGGAGAAGGGTGCAGGATCCAGAGAGATTATCAGGAGAGGGGTGCAGGATCCGGAGAGATTATCAGGAGAGGGGTGCAGGATCTGGAGAGATTATCAGGAGAGGGGTGCAGGATCTGGAGAAATTATCAGGAGAAGGGTGCAGGATCCAGAGAGATTATTGGGAGAAGGGTGCAGGATCCAGAGAGATTATCAGGAGAGGGGTGCAGGATCCGGAGAGATTATCAGGAGAGGGGTGCAGGATCCGGAGAGATTATCAGGAGAAGGGTGCAGGATCCGGAGAGATTATCAGGAGACAGGGGCAGGATCCGGAGAGATTATCGGGAGAGGGGTGCAGGATCCGGAGAGATTATCGGGAGAGGGGTGCAGGATCCGGAGAGATTATCGGGAGAGGGGTGCAGGATCTGGAGAGATTATCAGGAGAAGGGTGCAGGATCCAGAGAGATTATCAGGAGAAGGGTGCAGGATCCGGAGAGATTATCAGGAGAGGGGTGCAGGATCCGGAGAAATTATCAGGAGAAGGGTGCAGGATCCAGAGAGATTATCGGGAGAAGGGTGCAGGATCCAGAGAGATTATCGGGAGAAGGGTGCAGGATCCAGAGAGATTATCAGGAGAGGGGTGCAGGATCCGGAGAGATCATTGGTGGAGGGGTGCAGGATCCGGAGAGATTATCGGGAGAAGGGTGCAGGATCCAGAGAGATTATCAGGAGAGGGGTGCAGGATCCGTGGAGATTATCGGGAGAAGGGTGCAGGACCCGGAGAGATTATCAGGAGAAGGGTGCAGGATCCAGAGAGATTATCAGGAGAGGGGTGCAAGATCCGGAGAGATTATCAGGAGAAGGGTGCAGGATCCGGAGAGATTATTGGGAGAGGGGTGCAGGATCCAGAGAGATTATCAGGAGAAGGGTGCAGGATTTTTAGAGATTATCAGGAGAAGGGTGCAGGATCCGGAGAGATTATCGGGAGAAGGGTGCAGGATCCGGAGAGATTATCAGGAGAGGGGTGCAGGATCCGGAGAAATTATCGGGAGAGGGGTGCAGGATCCGGAGAAATTATCGGGAGAGGGGTGCAGGATCCGGAGAGATTATCGGGAGAGGGGTGCAGGATCCGGAGAGATTATCAGGAGAGGGGTGCAGGATCTGGAGAGATTATCAGGAGAGGGGTGCAGGATCCAGAGAGATTATCAGGAGAGGGGTGCAGGATCCAAAGAGATTATCAGGAGAAAGGTGCAGGATCCGGAGAGATTATCGGGAGAGGGGTGCAGGATCCAGAGAGATTATCAGGAGAAGGGTGCAGGATTTGGAGAGATTATCAGGAGAGGGGTGCAGGATCCGGAGAGATTATCGGGAGAAGGGTGCAGGATCCGGAGAGATTATCAGGAGAGGGGTGCAGGATCCGGAGAAATTATCGGGAGAAGGGTGCAGGATCCAGAGAGATTATCAGGAGAGGGGTGCAGGATCCGGAGAGATTATCGGGAGAGGGGTGCAGGATCCGGAGAGATTATCAGGAGAAGGGTGCAGGATTTGGAGAGATTATCAGGAGAGGGGTGCAGGATCCGGAGAGATTATCGGGAGAAGGGTGCAGGATCCGGAGAGATTATCAGGAGAGGGGTGCAGGATCCGGAGAAATTATCGGGAGAAGGGTGCAGGATCCAGAGAGATTATCAGGAGAGGGGTGCAGGATCCGGAGAAATTATCAGGAGAAGGGTGCAGGATCCAGAGAGATTATCAGGAGAAGGGTGCAGGATCCAGAGAGATTATCAGGAGAGGGGTGCAGGATCCGGAGAGATTATCAGGAGATGGGTGCAGGATTCGGAGAGATTATCAGGAGACGGGTGCAGGATCCGGAGAGATTATCGGGAGAGGGGTGCAGGATCCGGAGAGATTATCAGGAGATGGGTGCAGGATCCGGAGAGATTATCAGGAGAAGGGTGCAGGATTTGGAGAGATTATCAGGAGAGGGGTGCAGGATCCGGAGAGATTATCGGGAGAAGGGTGCAGGATCCGGAGAGATTATCAGGAGAGGGGTGCAGGATCCGGAGAAATTATCGGGAGAAGGGTGCAGGATCCAGAGAGATTATCAGGAGAGGGGTGCAGGATCCGGAGAGATTATCGGGAGAGGGGTGCAGGATCCAGAGAGATTATCAGGAGAAGGGTGCAGGATTTGGAGAGATTATCAGGAGAGGGGTGCAGGATCCGGAGAGATTATCGGGAGAAGGGTGCAGGATCCGGAGAGATTATCAGGAGAGGGGTGCAGGATCCGGAGAAATTATCGGGAGAAGGGTGCAGGATCCAGAGAGATTATCAGGAGAGGGGTGCAGGATCCGGAGAAATTATCAGGAGAAGGGTGCAGGATCCAGAGAGATTATCGGGAGAAGGGTGCAGGATCCAGAGAGATTATCAGGAGACGGGTGCAGGATTCGGAGAGATTATCAGGAGACGGGTGCAGGATCCGGAGAGATTATCGGGAGAGGGGTGCAGGATCCGGAGAGATTATCAGGAGAGGGGTGCAGGATCCGGAGAAATTATCGGGAGAAGGGTGCAGGATCCAGAGAGATTATCAGGAGAGGGGTGCAGGATCCGGAGAAATTATCAGGAGAAGGGTGCAGGATCCAGAGAGATTATCGGGAGAAGGGTGCAGGATCCAGAGAGATTATCAGGAGACGGGTGCAGGATTCGGAGAGATTATCAGGAGACGGGTGCAGGATCCGGAGAGATTATCGGGAGAGGGGTGCAGGATCCGGAGAGATTATCAGGAGACGGGTGCAGGATCCGGAGAGATTATCAGGAGACGGGTGCAGGATCGGGAGAGATTATCGGGAGAGGGGTGCAGGATCCGGAGAGATTATCGGGAGAAGGGTGCAGGATCCGGAGAGATTATCGGGAAAGGGGTGCAGGATCCGGAGAGATTATCAGGAGAAGGGTGCAGGATCCGGAGAGATTATCGGGAGAGGGGTGCAGGATCCAGAGAGATTATCAGGAGAAGGGTGCAGGATCTGGAGAGATTATCGGGAGAGGGGTGCAGGATCCGGAGAGATTATCAGGAGAGGGGTGCAGGATCCGGAGAGATTATTGGGAGAAGGGTGCAGGATCCGGAGAGATTAGTGGGAGAGGGGTGCAGGATCCGGAGAGATTATCAGGAGAGGGGTGCAGGATCCGGAGAGATGATCAGGAGAGGGGTGCAGGATCCGGAGAGATGATCAGGAGAGGGGTGCAGGATCCGGAGAGATTATTGGGAGAAGGGTGCAGGATCCGGAGAGATTAGCGGGAGAGGGGTGCAGGATCCGTAGAGATTATCAGGAGAGGGGTGCAGGATCCGGAGAGATGATCAGGAGAGGGGTGCAGGATCCAGAGAGATGATCAGGAGAGGGGTGCAGGATCCGGAGAGATGATCAGGAGAGGGGTGCAGGATCCGGAGAGATGATCAGGAGAGGGGTGCAGGATCCGGAGAGATTATCAGAAGGACAATCTTTAGAGAAGAGCCTTTGCCGGGTGTATGACGGGATGACCGGCTCCTCTGGAGCTCTATTGGTCCGTCTCGGTAAAGCCGCGTACACACGGGCGGACTGTATGGCCAACTTAGTCCGTCAGACAATCCGACGGACAGTCCGTCCTACTTTCGAATGAACGGACTTGACCACACACGGATGCACAAACAGTCCGCTGAAAGCTTGCGTGATGACGTGTACAGCACGTACGACGGGACTAGAAATAGGAAGTCCAATACACAGCAATGCAACCTTTCGCCGTGTAAATCCTTTCTGAGCATGCGCCATACTTAGTCCGTCGAACTAGCCTACTCACGAGCAGATTGTCCGCTGAAACCAAAGTATGACGGACAATATTACGGAAATTCCGAAATACTTAGTCCGCCAGACTGCACGCTGAAAAAGTCCGCTGAAGCCCA
The DNA here is from genome assembly GCF_037356315.1 of Lithobates pipiens. Classification (NCBI taxonomy): domain Eukaryota; kingdom Metazoa; phylum Chordata; class Amphibia; order Anura; family Ranidae; genus Lithobates; species Lithobates pipiens. The sequence goes on from NW_027507790.1 coordinate 283,400,756, forward strand.
CACACGAGCGGATTGTCCGCTGAAATGTGTTTCGACGGACTAAGTTGGCCAGACAGTCCGCCCGTGTGTACGCGGCTTTAGATGTGCAATTTGTTTAGTTCCAAATTCGTTTTTTAACAAATTTTGATAAATTTTTTAATTTGGAAATATCTGAATTTCCGAATATTCAAAAATTTGAAATTTGAAATTCTGAAAATTTAAAATTCGGAATTTTGGAAATTCGGAAATCCAAAAATAAGAATGAAAATCTGAAAATTAAAAAACCCGAAAATTTGAAAATCTGAAATAATAACTAACTAATAATAAGGTAACTATTACTAACCATTAAATGGCAGGTGTTGGAATTTCCTCTCAGATTTGTCTGTTAGTGAAGGTAACGAATACGAAAGTTATCTGAAGTTACGAATCATCCGAAATAATAAACGCTGCTTCTAAACGGATGGAACGTCACAAATGAATTATAATAAAAATAATAAAAATGTATTATTATTATTATTTAGTTCCATTTGTTTGGATGCGGCATTCTTTATTTCGGATGATTCATAACTTCGTATTCATTAGGTTCCCTTATCCCGCGTACACACCAGCGGATTTCCCATCGGAAAAAACCTTGGATGGTTTTTCAGATGGGATTCTGCTCAAGCTTGCCTTGTATACACACGGGTCACACAAAATATCTCTGAACTTTCTACTGTCAGGAACGCGGTGATGTACAACACTGCGACGAGCCGAGAAAATGAAGTTCAGTGCTTCCGAGCGTGCGTCGCATTGTTTCTGAGCATACGACGCGTTGTTTCCGAGCGTGCGCCGCATTGTTTCCAGGCATGCGTGGCATTGTTTCCGAGCGTGCGTCGCATTGTTTCCGAGCGTGCGTCGCATTGTTTCCGAGCATGCGTCACATTGTTTCCGAGCACCCGTCGCATTGTTTCCGAGCGTGCATCGCATTGTTTCTGAGTATATGTCGCATTGTTTCCGAGCACGCGCCACATTGTTTCCGAGCGCGCGTCGCATTGTTTCCGAGCACGCGTCGCATTGTTTCCGAGCATGCGCCACATTGTTTCCGAGCACGCATCGCATTGTTTCCGAGCACGCGGCGCATTGTTTCTGAGCACGCGTCGCATTGTTTCCAGGCATGCGTCACATTGTTTCTGAGCATGCGTCACATTGTTTCCGAGCATGCGTCACATTGTTTCTGAGCATGCGTCACATTGTTTCTGAGCATGCGTCACATTGTTTCCAGGCGTGCGTCGCATTGTTTCTGAGCATGCGTTGCATTGTTTCCGAGCACGCATCGCATTGTTTCCGAGCACGCATCGCATTGTTTCCGAGCACGCGGCGCATTGTTTCTGAGCATGCGTCACATTGTTTCCAGGCGTGCGTCGCATTGTTTCTGAGCATGCGTTGCATTGTTTCCGAGCACGCATCGCATTGTTTCCGAGCACGCATCGCATTGTTTCCGAGCACGCGGCGCATTGTTTCTGAGCACGCGTCGCATTGTTTCCGAGCACGCGTCGCATTGTTTCCGAGCATACGTCGCATTGTATCTGAGCACGCGTCGCATTGTTTCTGAGCACGCGTCGCATTGTTTCCGAGCACGCATCGCATTGTTTCCGAGCACGCGGCGCATTGTTTCTGAGCACGCGTCGCATTGTTTCCGAGCACGCGGCGCATTGTTTCCGAGCATACGTCGCATTGTATCTGAGCACGCGTCACACTGTTTCTGAGCACGCGTCGCATTGTTTCCGAGCACGCGTCGCATTGTTTCCGAGCATACGTCGCATTGTATCTGAGCACGCGTCGCATTGTTTCTGAGCACGCGTCGCATTGTTTCCGAGCATACGTCGCATTGTTTCCGAGCATGCGTCACATTGTTTCTAAGCATACGTCGCATTGTTTCTGAGCACGCGTCGTATTGTTTCCGAGCATGCGTCACATTATTTCCGAGCATGCGTCACATTGTTTCTGAGCACGCGTCGCATTGTTTCCGAGCGTGCGTCACATTGTTTCCGAGCGTGCGTCACATTTTTCCCAGCATGCGTCGCATTGTTTCCAGGCGTGCGTCGCATTGTTTCCCAGCATGCGTCACATTGTTTCTGAGCACGCGTCGCATTGTTTCCCAGCATGCGTCACATTGTTTCTGAGCACGCGTCACATTGTTTCCAGGCATGCGTCACATTGTTTCTGAGCATGCGTCACATTGTTTCCGAGCATGCGTCACATTGTTTCCAGGCATGCGTCACATTGTTTCTGAGCATGCGTCACATTGTTTCCGAGCATGCGTCACATTGTTTCTGAGCATGCGTCACATTGTTTCTGAGCATGCGTCACATTGTTTCCAGGCATGCGTCACATTGTTTCTGAGCATGCGTCACATTGTTTCTGAGCATGCGTCACATTGTTTCCAGGCATGCGTCACATTGTTTCTGAGCATGCGTCACATTGTTTCCGAGCATGCGTCACATTGTTTCTGAGCATGCGTCACATTGTTTCTGAGCATGCGTCACATTGTTTCCAGGCGTGCGTCGCATTGTTTCCCAGCGTGCGTAGGGATTTTTCATGTCGGATTTGTACAGACGATCGGAATGTTTTTTGCTGGCGGGAATTCTGCCGATGGAGCGCACACCCGGACGGAATTTCTGACCAAAAGCTCTCATCGGACTTTTGCTGGTGGAATTTCTGATCGTGTGGGCGGGGCTTCACAGACAAATTTGAAAGGAAATTCCAATACCTAGAAAAATATATTATTATTTATTATTTCACATTTTTGGATTTTACAAAAACAAAGACATTTTTTGGCAGCGCTCGTGTCCAATCCGGTGTGACTCACAATGTCCATGTCTGGCCTCCAGAGAGAAAGGTCCTTCTCCAGACCGGCCTCTGCCGGCGACATCTCCTGCCGGTCCCTCAGCCCAGCACATGCTGAGACCCAAACAGCCACCCCAGTCCCCAGAGCGCCCCCAAGAGGCCACCCTCCCTCACCCCCTCATTCAGATGTTCCTTCCTTCACCCCCCTCATTCAGGTGTTCCTTCCTTCACCCCCTCATTCAGGTGTTCCTTCCTTCACCCCCTCATTCAGGTGTTCCTTCCTTCACCCCCCTCATTCAGGTGTTCCTTCCTTCACCCCCTCATTCAGGTGTTCCTTCCTTCACCCCCTCATTCAGGTGTTCCTTCCTTCACCCCCTCATTCAGGTGTTCCTTCCTTCACCCCCCTCATTCAGGTGTTCCTTCCTTCACCCCCCTCATTCAGGTGTTCCTTCCTTCACCCCCCTCATTCAGGTGTTCCTTCCTTCACCCCCCCCTCATTCAGGTGTTCCTTCCTTCACCCCCTCATTCAGGTGTTCCTTCCTTCACCCCCCTCATTCAGGTGTTCCTTCCCTCTCCCCCCTCATTCAGGTGTTCCTTCCCTCACCTCCTCATTCAGGTGTTCCTTCCTTCACCCCCCTCATTCAGGTGTTCCTTCCTTCACCCCCTCATTCAGGTGTTCCTTCCTTCACCCCCTCATTCAGGTGTTCCTTCCTTCACCCCCCTCATTCAGGTGTTCCTTCCTTCACCCCCCTCATTCAGGTGTTCCTTCCTTCACCCCCCTCATTCAGGTGTTCCTTCCTTCACCCCCTCATTCAGGTGTTCCTTCCTTCACCCCCCTCATTCAGGTGTTCCTTCCCTCTCCCCCCTCATTCAGGTGTTCCTTCCCTCACCTCCTCATTCAGGTGTTCCTTCCTTCACCCCCTCATTCAGGTGTTCCTTCCTTCACCCCCTCATTCAGGTGTTCCTTCCTTCACCCCCTCATTCAGGTGTTCCTTCCTTCACCCCCCTCATTCAGGTGTTCCTTCCCTCACCCCCCTCATTCAGGTGTTCCTTCCTTCACCCCCCTCATTCAGTTGTTCCTTCCTTCACCCCCTCATTCAGGTGTTCCTTCCTTCACCCCCCTCATTCAGGTGTTCCTTCACCCCCTCATTCAGGTGTTCCTTCACCCCCTCATTCAGGTGTTCCTTCACCCCCCTCATTCAGGTGTTCCTTCCCTCACCCCCCTCATTCAGGTGTTCCTTCCTTCACCCCCCTCATTCAGGTGTTCCTTCCTTCACCCCCCTCATTCAGGTGTTCCTTCCCTCACCTCCTCATTCAGGTGTTCCTTCCCTCACCCCCTCATTCAGGTGTTCCTTCCTTCACCCCCCTCTTTCAGGTGTTCCTTCCTTCACCCCCCTCATTCAGGTGTTCCTTCCCTCACCCCCCTCATTCAGGTGTTCCTTCCTTCACCCCCTCATTCAGGTGTTCCTTCCTTCACCTCCCTCATTCAGGTGTTCCTTCCCTCACCCCCTCATTCAGGTGTTCCTCCCTTCACCTCCCTCATTCAGGTGTTCCTTCCTTCACCCCCCTCATTCAGGTGTTCCTTCCTTCACCCCCTCATTCAGGTGTTCCTTCCTTCACCTCCCTCATTCAGGTGTTCCTTCCCTCACCCCCTCATTCAGGTGTTCCTCCCTTCACCTCCCTCATTCAGGTGTTCCTTCCCTCACCTCCTCATTCAGGTGTTCCTTCCTTCACCTCCCTCATTCAGGTGTTCCTTCCTTCACCCCCCTCATTCAGGTGTTCCTTCCTTCACCTCCCTCATTCAGGTGTTCCTTCCCTCACCCCCCTCATTCAGGTGTTCCTTCCTTCACCTCCCTCATTCAGGTGTTCCTCCCTTCACCTCCCTCATTCAGGTGTTCCTTCCCTCACCCCCCTCATTCAGGTGTTCCTTCCTTCACCTCCCTCATTCAGGTGTTCCTCCCTTCACCTCCCTCATTCAGGTGTTCCTCCCTTCACCTCCCTCATTCAGGTGTTCCTTCCCTCACCCCCCTCATTCAGGTGTTCCTTCCTTCACCCCCCTCATTCAGGTGTTCCTTCCTTCACCCCCCTCATTCAGGTGTTCCTTCCTTCACCTCCCTCATTCAGGTGTTCCTTCCCTCACCCCCTCATTCAGGTGTTCCTCCCTTCACCTCCCTCATTCAGGTGTTCCTTCCCTCACCCCCTCATTCAGGTGTTCCTTCCCTCACCCCCTCATTCAGGTGTTCCTTCCTTCACCCCCCTCATTCAGGTGTTCCTTCCTTCACCTCCCTCATTCAGGTGTTCCTTCCCTCACCCCCCTCATTCAGGTGTTCCTTCCTTCACCCCCCTCATTCAGGTGTTCCTTCCTTCACCTCCCTCATTCAGGTGTTCCTTCCCTCACCCCCTCATTCAGGTGTTCCTCCCTTCACCTCCCTCATTCAGGTGTTCCTTCCTTCACCCCCCTCATTCAGGTGTTCCTTCCTTCACCCCCTCATTCAGGTGTTCCTTCCTTCACCCCCCTCATTCAGGTGTTCCTTCCTTCACCTCCCTCATTCAGGTGTTCCTTCCCTCACCCCCCTCATTCAGGTGTTCCTTCCTTCACCTCCCTCATTCAGGTGTTCCTCCCTTCACCTCCCTCATTCAGGTGTTCCTTCCCTCACCCCCCTCATTCAGGTGTTCCTTCCTTCACCTCCCTCATTCAGGTGTTCCTCCCTTCACCTCCCTCATTCAGGTGTTCCTCCCTTCACCTCCCTCATTCAGGTGTTCCTTCCCTCACCCCCCTCATTCAGGTGTTCCTTCCTTCACCCCCCTCATTCAGGTGTTCCTTCCTTCACCCCCCTCATTCAGGTGTTCCTTCCTTCACCTCCCTCATTCAGGTGTTCCTTCCTTCACCCCCCTCATTCAGGTGTTCCTTCCCTTCACCTCCCTCATTCAGGTGTTCCTTCCCTCACCCCCTCATTCAGGTGTTCCTTCCCTCACCCCCTCATTCAGGTGTTCCTTCCTTCACCCCCCTCATTCAGGTGTTCCTTCCTTCACCTCCCTCATTCAGGTGTTCCTTCCCTCACCCCCCTCATTCAGGTGTTCCTTCCTTCACCCCCCCCATTCAGGTGTTCCTTCCTTCACCTCCCTCATTCAGGTGTTCCTTCCCTCACCCCCTCATTCAGGTGTTCCTCCCTTCACCTCCCTCATTCAGGTGTTCCTTCCTTCACCCCCCTCATTCAGGTGTTCCTTCCCTCACCCCCCTCATTCAGGTGTTCCTTCCTTCACCCCCCTCATTCAGGTGTTCCTTCCTTCACCCCCCTCATTCAGGTGTTCCTTCCTTCACCTCCCTCATTCAGGTGTTCCTTCCCTCACCCCCCTCATTCAGGTGTTCCTTCCTTCACCTCCCTCATTCAGGTGTTCCTCCCTTCACCTCCCTCATTCAGGTGTTCCTTCCCTCACCCCCCTCATTCAGGTGTTCCTTCCTTCACCTCCCTCATTCAGGTGTTCCTCCCTTCACCTCCCTCATTCAGGTGTTCCTCCCTTCACCTCCCTCATTCAGGTGTTCCTTCCCTCACCCCCCTCATTCAGGTGTTCCTTCCCTCACCCCCTCATTCAGGTGTTCCTTCCCTCACCCCCTCATTCAGGTGTTCCTTCCCTCACCCCCTCATTCAGGTGTTCCTTCCCTCACCCCCTCATTCAGGTGTTCCTTCCCTCACCCCCCTCATTCAGGTGTTCCTTCCCTCACCCCCTCATTCAGGTGTTCCTTCCTTCACCTCCCTCATTCAGGTGTTCCTTCCATCACCCCTCATTCAGGTGTTCATTCCCTCACCCCCTCATTCAGGGGTTCCTTCCCTCACCCCCTCATTCAGGTGTTCATTCCCTCACCCCCTCATTCAGGTGTTCCTTCCCTCACCCCCATCATTCAGGTGTTCCTTCCCTCACCCCCCTCATTCAGGTGTTCCTTCCCTCACCCCCCTCATTCAGGTGTTCCTTCCCTCACCCCCTCATTCAGGTGTTCCTTCCCTCACCCCCTCATTCAGGTGTTCATTCCCTCACCCCCTCATTCAGGTGTTCCTTCCCTCACCCCCATCATTCAGGTGTTCCTTCCCTCACCCCCCTCATTCAGGTGTTCCTTCCATCACCCCCCTCATTCAGGTGTTCCTTCCTTCACCTCCCTCATTCAGGTGTTCCTTCCCTCACCCCCTCATTCAGGTGTTCCTTCCCTCACCCCCTCATTCAGGTGTTCATTCCCTCACCCCCTCATTCAGGTGTTCCTTCCCTCACCCCCATCATTCAGGTGTTCCTTCCCTCACCCCCCTCATTCAGGTGTTCCTTCCCTCACCCCCCTCATTCAGGTGTTCCTTCCCTCACCCCCCTCATTCAGGTGTTCCTTCACTCACCCCCTCATTCAGGTGTTCCTTCCGTCACCCCCCTCATTCAGGTGTTCCTTCCGTCACCCCCCTCATTCAGGTGTTCCTTCCCTCACCCCCCTCATTCAGGTGTTCCTTCCCTCACCCCCTCATTCAGGTGTTCCTTCCGTCACCCCCCTCATTCAGGTGTTCCTTCCGTCACCCCCCTCATTCAGGTGTTCCTTCCCTCACCCCCCTCATTCAGGTGTTCCTTCCCTCACCCCCTCATTCAGGTGTTCCTTCCTTCACCCCCCTCATTCAGGTGTTCCTTCCCTCACCCCCCTCATTCAGGTGTTCCTTACTTCACCCCCTCATTCAGGTGTTCCTTCCCTCACCCCCCTCATTCAGGTGTTCCTTCACTCACCCCCCCATTCAGGTGTTCCTTCCCTCACCTCCTCATTCAGGTGTTCCTTCCCTCACCCCCCTCATTCAGGTGTTCCTTCCGTCACCCCCCTCATTCAGGTGTTCCTTCCGTCACCCCCCTCATTCAGGTGTTCCTTCCTTCACCCCCTCATTCAGGTGTTCCTTCCTTCACCCCCCTCATTCAGGTATTCCTTCCCTCACCCCCCTCATTCAGGTGTTCCTTCCCTCTCCCCCCTCATTCAGATGTTCCTTCCTTCACCCCCTCATTCAGGTGTTCCTTCCTTCACCCCCTCATTCAGGTGTTCCTTCCTTCACCCCCTCATTCAGGTGTTCCTTCCCTCACCTCCTCATTCAGGTGTTCCTTCCCTCACCCCCCTCATTCAGGTGTTCCTTCCTTCACCCCCCTCATTCAGGTGTTCCTTCCCTCTCCCCCCTCATTCAGGTGTTCCTTCCCTCTCCCCCCTCATTCAGATGTTCCTTCCTTCACCCCCCTCATTCCGGTGTTCCTTCCCTCTCCCCCCTCATTCAGGTGTTCCTTCCCTCACCTCCTCATTCAGGTGTTCCTTCCCTCACCCCCCTCATTCAGGTGTTGCTTCCGTCACCCCCCTCATTCAGGTGTTCCTTCCTTCACCCCCTCATTCAGGTGTTCCTTCCTTCACCCCCCTCATTCAGGTGTTCCTTCACTCACCCCCCTCATTCAGGTGTTCCTTCCTTCACCCCCTCATTCAGGTGTTCCTTCCTTCACCCCCCTCATTCAGGTGTTCCTTCCTTCACCCCCTCATTCAGGTGTTCTGCCTAATATAGTCCGGCCATCAATATGTGTCCGCTCCGTACTGCGCATGCGCAGTACGGAGCAGACGAAGCTTCGGAAAATCTCCGAAGCTGAACGGCGCCTGCGCCGTGAGAGGAGGTGGTGGCCCACCATCCAAGCGGACATAGGGTTGTGAATTTTTCTCTCCCCCCTCATTCCGGTGTTCCTTCCTTCACCCCCCTCATTCCGGTGTTCCTTCCCTCTCCCCCCTCATTCAGGTGTTCCTTCCCTCTCCCCCCTTATTCAGGTGTTCCTTCACTCACCCCCTCATTCAGGTGTTCCTTCCTTCACCCCCCTCATTCAGTTGTTCCTTTCTTCACCCCCCTCATTCAGGTGTTCCTTTCTTCACCCCCCTCATTCCGGTGTTCCTTCCTTCACCCCCCTCATTCAGGTGTTCCTTCCCTCACCCCCTCATTCAGGTGTTCCTTCCCTCACCCCCCTCATTCAGGTGTTCCTTCCCTCACCCCCCTCATTCAGGTGTTCCTTCACTCACCCCCCCATTCAGGTGTTCCTTCCGTCACCCCCCTCATTCAGGTGTTCCTTCCGTCACCCCCCTCATTCAGGTGTTCCTTCCCTCACCCCCCTCATTCAGGTGTTCCTTCCGTCACCCCCCTCATTCAGGTGTTCCTTCCCTCACCCCCCTCATTCAGGTGTTCCTTCCCTCACCCCCTCATTCAGGTGTTCCTTCCTTCACCCCCCTCATTCAGGTGTTCCTTCCCTCACCCCCCTCATTCAGGTGTTCCTTACTTCACCCCCTCATTCAGGTGTTCCTTCCCTCACCCCCCTCATTCAGGTGTTCCTTCACTCACCCCCCCATTCAGGTGTTCCTTCCCTCACCTCCTCATTCAGGTGTTCCTTCCCTCACCCCCCTCATTCAGGTGTTCCTTCCGTCACCCCCCTCATTCAGGTGTTCCTTCCTTCACCCCCTCATTCAGGTGTTCCTTCCTTCACCCCCCTCATTCAGGTATTCCTTCCCTCACCCCCCTCATTCAGGTGTTCCTTCCCTCTCCCCCCTCATTCAGATGTTCCTTCCTTCACCCCCTCATTCAGGTGTTCCTTCCTTCACCCCCTCATTCAGGTGTTCCTTCCTTCACCCCCTCATTCAGGTGTTCCTTCCCTCACCTCCTCATTCAGGTGTTCCTTCCCTCACCCCCCTCATTCAGGTGTTCCTTCCCTCTCCTCCCTCATTCAGGTGTTTCTTCCCTCTCCCCCCTCATTCAGATGTTCCTTCCTTCACCCCCCTCATTCCGGTGTTCCTTCCCTCTCCCCCCTCATTCAGGTGTTTTTTCCCTCACCTCCTCATTCAGGTGTTCCTTCCCTCACCCCCCTCATTCAGGTGTTGCTTCCGTCACCCCCCTCATTCAGGTGTTCCTTCCTTCACCCCCTCATTCAGGTGTTCCTTCCTTCACCCCCCTCATTCAGGTGTTCCTTCCCTCTCCCCCCTCATTCAGGTGTTCCTTCCCTCACCCCCCTCATTCAGGTGTTCCTTCCTTCACCCCCCTCATTCAGGTGTTCCTTCCTTCACCCCCTCATTCAGGTGTTCCTTCCTTCACCCCCTCATTCAGGTGTTCCTTTCTTCACCCCCCTCATTCAGGTATTCCTTCCCTCACCCCCCTCATTCAGGTGTTCCTTCCCTCTCCCCCCTCATTCAGATGTTCCTTCCTTCACCCCCTCATTCAGGTGTTCCTTCCTTCACCCCCTCATTCAGGTGTTCCTTCCCTCTCCTCCCTCATTCAGGTGTTCCTTCCTTCACCCCCCTCATTCAGGTGTTCCTTCCCTCTCCCCCCTCATTCAGGTGTTCCTTCCCTCTCCCCCCTCATTCAGATGTTCCTTCCTTCACCCCCCTCATTCCGGTGTTCCTTCCCTCTCCCCCCTCATTCAGGTGTTCCTTCCCTCACCTCCTCATTCAGGTGTTCCTTCCCTCACCCCCCTCATTCAGGTGTTCCTTCCTTCACCCCCTCATTCAGGTGTTCCTTCCTTCACCCCCCTCATTCAGGTGTTCCTTCACTCACCCCCCTCATTCAGGTGTTCCTTCCTTCACCCCCCTCATTCAGGTGTTCCTTCCTTCACCCCCTCATTCAGGTGTTCCTTCCTTCACCCCCTCATTCAGGTGTTCTGCCTAATATTGTCCGGCCATCAATATGTGTCCGCTCCGTACTGCGCATGCGCAGTACGGAGCAGACGAAGCTTCGGAAAATCTCCGAAGCTGAACGGCGCCTGCGCCGTGAGAGGAGGTGGTGGCCCCACCATCCAAGCGGACATAGGGTTGTGAATTTTTCTCTCCCCCCTCATTCCGGTGTTCCTTCCTTCGCCCCCCTCATTCCGGTGTTCCTTCCCTCTCCCCCCTTATTCAGGAGTTCCTTCCTTCACCCCCCTCATTCAGTTGTTCCTTTCTTCACCCCCCTCATTCAGGTGTTCCTTTCTTCACCCCCCTCATTCAGGTGTTCCTTTCTTCACCCCCCTCATTCAGGTGTTCCTTCCCTCTCCCCCCTCATTCAGGTGTTCCTTCCTTCACCCCCCTCATTCAGTTGTTCCTTTCTTCACCCCCTCATTCAGGTGTTCCTTTCTTCACCCCCCTCATTCAGGTATTCCTTTCTTCACCCCCCTCATTCAGGTGTTCCTTCCTTCACCCCCCTCATTCAGGAATTCCTTCCTTCACCCCCTCATTCAGGTGTTCCTTTCTTCACCCCCCTCATTCAGGTGTTCCTTCCTTCACCCCCCTCATTCAGTTGTTCCTTTCTTCACCCCCCTCATTCAGGTGTTCCTTCCTTCACCCCCCTCATTCAGGTATTCCTTCCTTCACCCCCTCATTCAGGTGTTCCTTTCTTCACCCCCCTCATTCAGGTGTTCCTTCCCTCACCCCCCTCATTCAGGTGTTCCTTCCCTCTCCCCCCTCATTCAGGTGTTTCTTCCCTCACCCCCCTCATTCAGGTGTTCCTTCCTTCACCCCCCTCATTCCGGTGTTCCTTCCTTCACCCCCCTCATTCCGGTGTTCCTTCCTTCACCCCCCTCATTCAGGTGTTCCTTCCCTCACCCCCTCATTCAGGTGTTTCTTCCCTCACCCCCCTCATTCAGGTGTTCCTTCCTTCACCCCCCTCATTCAGGTGTTCCTTCCCTCTCCCCCCTCATTCAGGTGTTCCTTCCCTCACCCCCCTCATTCAGGTGTTCCTTCCTTCACCCCCTCATTCAGGTGTTCCTTCCTTCACCCCCTCATTCAGGTGTTCCTTTCTTCACCCCCCTCATTCAGGTATTCCTTCCCTCACCCCCCTCATTCCGGTGTTCCTTCCCTCTCCCCCCTCATTCAGATGTTCCTTCCTTCACCCCCTCATTCAGGTGTTCCTTCCTTCACCCCCTCTTTCAGGTGTTCCTTCCCTCTCCTCCCTCATTCAGGTGTTCCTTCCTTCACCCCCCTCATTCAGGTGTTCCTTCCCTCTCCCCCCTCATTCAGGTGTTCCTTCCCTCTCCCCCCTCATTCAGATGTTCCTTCCTTCACCCCCCTCATTCCGGTGTTCCTTCCCTCTCCCCCCTCATTCAGGTGTTCCTTCCTTCACCCCCTCATTCAGGTGTTCCTTCCCTCTCCTCCCTCATTCAGGTGTTTCTTCCTTCACCCCCTCATTCAGGTGTTCCTTCCCTCACCCCCTCATTCAGGTGTTCCTTCCCTCTCCCCCCTCATTCAGGTGTTCCTTCCCTCTCCCCCCTCATTCAGATGTTCCTTCCTTCACCCCCCTCATTCAGGTGTTCCTTCCTTCACCCCCTCATTCAGGTTTTCCTTCCTTCACCCCCCCCCCCCCTCATTCAGGTGTTCCTTCCCTCACCCCCTCATTCAGGTGTTTCTTCCCTCTCCTCCCTCATTCAGGTGTTCCTTCCTTCACCCCCCCCCCCCCTCATTCCGGTGTTCCTTCCTTCATCCCCTCATTCAGGTGTTCCTTCCCTCACCCCCTCATTCAGGTGTTCCTTCCCTCTCCTCCCTCATTCAGGTGTTTCTTCCTTCACCCCCTCATTCAGGTGTTCCTTTCTTCACCCCCCCCTCATTCAGGTGTTCCTTCCTTCACCCCCTCATTCAGGTGTTCCTTCCTTCACCCCCCCCTCATTCCGGTGTTCCTTCCTTCATCCCCTCATTCAGGTGTTCCTTCCCTCACCCCCTCATTCAGGTGTTCCTTCCTTCACCCCCCCCTCATTCCGGTGTTCCTTCCTTCACCCCCTCATTCCGGTGTTCCTTCCCTCTCCCCCCCTCATTCAGGTTCTCCTTCCTTCACCCCCCTCATTCAGGTGTTCCTTCCCTCACCCCCTCATTCAGGTGTTCCTTCCCTCACCCCCCTCATTCAGGTGTTCCTTCCTTCACCCCCCTCATTCAGGTGTTCCTGCCCTCTCCCCCCTCATTCAGGTGTTCCTTCCCTCACCCCCCTCATTCAGGTGTTCCTTCCTTCACCCCCCTCATTCAGGTGTTCCTTCCTTCACCCCCTCATTCAGGTGTTCCTTTCTTCACCCCCCTCATTCAGGTGTTCCTTCCCTCACCCCCCTCATTCAGGTGTTCCTTCCCTCACCCCCTCATTCAGGTGTTCCTTCCTTCACCTCCCTCATTCAGGTGTTCCTTCCATCACCCCTCATTCAGGTGTTCATTCCCTCACCCCCTCATTCAGGGGTTCCTTCCCTCACCCCCTCATTCAGGTGTTCATTCCCTCACCCCCTCATTCAGGTGTTCCTTCCCTCACCCCCATCATTCAGGTGTTCCTTCCCTCACCCCCCTCATTCAGGTGTTCCTTCCCTCACCCCCCTCATTCAGGTGTTCCTTCCCTCACCCCCTCATTCAGGTGTTCCTTCCCTCACCCCCTCATTCAGGTGTTCATTCCCTCACCCCCTCATTCAGGTGTTCCTTCCCTCACCCCCATCATTCAGGTGTTCCTTCCCTCACCCCCCTCATTCAGGTGTTCCTTCCATCACCCCCCTCATTCAGGTGTTCCTTCCTTCACCTCCCTCATTCAGGTGTTCCTTCCCTCACCCCCTCATTCAGGTGTTCCTTCCCTCACCCCCTCATTCAGGTGTTCATTCCCTCACCCCCTCATTCAGGTGTTCCTTCCCTCACCCCCATCATTCAGGTGTTCCTTCCCTCACCCCCCTCATTCAGGTGTTCCTTCCCTCACCCCCCTCATTCAGGTGTTCCTTCCCTCACCCCCCTCATTCAGGTGTTCCTTCACTCACCCCCTCATTCAGGTGTTCCTTCCGTCACCCCCCTCATTCAGGTGTTCCTTCCGTCACCCCCCTCATTCAGGTGTTCCTTCCCTCACCCCCCTCATTCAGGTGTTCCTTCCCTCACCCCCTCATTCAGGTGTTCCTTCCGTCACCCCCCTCATTCAGGTGTTCCTTCCGTCACCCCCCTCATTCAGGTGTTCCTTCCCTCACCCCCCTCATTCAGGTGTTCCTTCCCTCACCCCCTCATTCAGGTGTTCCTTCCTTCACCCCCCTCATTCAGGTGTTCCTTCCCTCACCCCCCTCATTCAGGTGTTCCTTACTTCACCCCCTCATTCAGGTGTTCCTTCCCTCACCCCCCTCATTCAGGTGTTCCTTCACTCACCCCCCCATTCAGGTGTTCCTTCCCTCACCTCCTCATTCAGGTGTTCCTTCCCTCACCCCCCTCATTCAGGTGTTCCTTCCGTCACCCCCCTCATTCAGGTGTTCCTTCCGTCACCCCCCTCATTCAGGTGTTCCTTCCTTCACCCCCTCATTCAGGTGTTCCTTCCTTCACCCCCCTCATTCAGGTATTCCTTCCCTCACCCCCCTCATTCAGGTGTTCCTTCCCTCTCCCCCCTCATTCAGATGTTCCTTCCTTCACCCCCTCATTCAGGTGTTCCTTCCTTCACCCCCTCATTCAGGTGTTCCTTCCTTCACCCCCTCATTCAGGTGTTCCTTCCCTCACCTCCTCATTCAGGTGTTCCTTCCCTCACCCCCCTCATTCAGGTGTTCCTTCCTTCACCCCCCTCATTCAGGTGTTCCTTCCCTCTCCCCCCTCATTCAGGTGTTCCTTCCCTCTCCCCCCTCATTCAGATGTTCCTTCCTTCACCCCCCTCATTCCGGTGTTCCTTCCCTCTCCCCCCTCATTCAGGTGTTCCTTCCCTCACCTCCTCATTCAGGTGTTCCTTCCCTCACCCCCCTCATTCAGGTGTTGCTTCCGTCACCCCCCTCATTCAGGTGTTCCTTCCTTCACCCCCTCATTCAGGTGTTCCTTCCTTCACCCCCCTCATTCAGGTGTTCCTTCACTCACCCCCCTCATTCAGGTGTTCCTTCCTTCACCCCCTCATTCAGGTGTTCCTTCCTTCACCCCCCTCATTCAGGTGTTCCTTCCTTCACCCCCTCATTCAGGTGTTCTGCCTAATATAGTCCGGCCATCAATATGTGTCCGCTCCGTACTGCGCATGCGCAGTACGGAGCAGACGAAGCTTCGGAAAATCTCCGAAGCTGAACGGCGCCTGCGCCGTGAGAGGAGGTGGTGGCCCACCATCCAAGCGGACATAGGGTTGTGAATTTTTCTCTCCCCCCTCATTCCGGTGTTCCTTCCTTCACCCCCCTCATTCCGGTGTTCCTTCCCTCTCCCCCCTCATTCAGGTGTTCCTTCCCTCTCCCCCCTTATTCAGGTGTTCCTTCACTCACCCCCTCATTCAGGTGTTCCTTCCTTCACCCCCCTCATTCAGTTGTTCCTTTCTTCACCCCCCTCATTCAGGTGTTCCTTTCTTCACCCCCCTCATTCCGGTGTTCCTTCCTTCACCCCCCTCATTCAGGTGTTCCTTCCCTCACCCCCTCATTCAGGTGTTCCTTCCCTCACCCCCCTCATTCAGGTGTTCCTTCCCTCACCCCCCTCATTCAGGTGTTCCTTCACTCACCCCCCCATTCAGGTGTTCCTTCCGTCACCCCCCTCATTCAGGTGTTCCTTCCGTCACCCCCCTCATTCAGGTGTTCCTTCCCTCACCCCCCTCATTCAGGTGTTCCTTCCGTCACCCCCCTCATTCAGGTGTTCCTTCCCTCACCCCCCTCATTCAGGTGTTCCTTCCCTCACCCCCTCATTCAGGTGTTCCTTCCTTCACCCCCCTCATTCAGGTGTTCCTTCCCTCACCCCCCTCATTCAGGTGTTCCTTACTTCACCCCCTCATTCAGGTGTTCCTTCCCTCACCCCCCTCATTCAGGTGTTCCTTCACTCACCCCCCCATTCAGGTGTTCCTTCCCTCACCTCCTCATTCAGGTGTTCCTTCCCTCACCCCCCTCATTCAGGTGTTCCTTCCGTCACCCCCCTCATTCAGGTGTTCCTTCCTTCACCCCCTCATTCAGGTGTTCCTTCCTTCACCCCCCTCATTCAGGTATTCCTTCCCTCACCCCCCTCATTCAGGTGTTCCTTCCCTCTCCCCCCTCATTCAGATGTTCCTTCCTTCACCCCCTCATTCAGGTGTTCCTTCCTTCACCCCCTCATTCAGGTGTTCCTTCCTTCACCCCCTCATTCAGGTGTTCCTTCCCTCACCTCCTCATTCAGGTGTTCCTTCCCTCACCCCCCTCATTCAGGTGTTCCTTCCCTCTCCTCCCTCATTCAGGTGTTTCTTCCCTCTCCCCCCTCATTCAGATGTTCCTTCCTTCACCCCCCTCATTCCGGTGTTCCTTCCCTCTCCCCCCTCATTCAGGTGTTTTTTCCCTCACCTCCTCATTCAGGTGTTCCTTCCCTCACCCCCCTCATTCAGGTGTTGCTTCCGTCACCCCCCTCATTCAGGTGTTCCTTCCTTCACCCCCTCATTCAGGTGTTCCTTCCTTCACCCCCCTCATTCAGGTGTTCCTTCCCTCTCCCCCCTCATTCAGGTGTTCCTTCCCTCACCCCCCTCATTCAGGTGTTCCTTCCTTCACCCCCCTCATTCAGGTGTTCCTTCCTTCACCCCCTCATTCAGGTGTTCCTTCCTTCACCCCCTCATTCAGGTGTTCCTTTCTTCACCCCCCTCATTCAGGTATTCCTTCCCTCACCCCCCTCATTCAGGTGTTCCTTCCCTCTCCCCCCTCATTCAGATGTTCCTTCCTTCACCCCCTCATTCAGGTGTTCCTTCCTTCACCCCCTCATTCAGGTGTTCCTTCCCTCTCCTCCCTCATTCAGGTGTTCCTTCCTTCACCCCCCTCATTCAGGTGTTCCTTCCCTCTCCCCCCTCATTCAGGTGTTCCTTCCCTCTCCCCCCTCATTCAGATGTTCCTTCCTTCACCCCCCTCATTCCGGTGTTCCTTCCCTCTCCCCCCTCATTCAGGTGTTCCTTCCCTCACCTCCTCATTCAGGTGTTCCTTCCCTCACCCCCCTCATTCAGGTGTTCCTTCCTTCACCCCCTCATTCAGGTGTTCCTTCCTTCACCCCCCTCATTCAGGTGTTCCTTCACTCACCCCCCTCATTCAGGTGTTCCTTCCTTCACCCCCCTCATTCAGGTGTTCCTTCCTTCACCCCCTCATTCAGGTGTTCCTTCCTTCACCCCCTCATTCAGGTGTTCTGCCTAATATTGTCCGGCCATCAATATGTGTCCGCTCCGTACTGCGCATGCGCAGTACGGAGCAGACGAAGCTTCGGAAAATCTCCGAAGCTGAACGGCGCCTGCGCCGTGAGAGGAGGTGGTGGCCCACCATCCAAGCGGACATAGGGTTGTGAATTTTTCTCTCCCCCCTCATTCCGGTGTTCCTTCCTTCGCCCCCCTCATTCCGGTGTTCCTTCCCTCTCCCCCCTTATTCAGGAGTTCCTTCCTTCACCCCCCTCATTCAGTTGTTCCTTTCTTCACCCCCCTCATTCAGGTGTTCCTTTCTTCACCCCCCTCATTCAGGTGTTCCTTTCTTCACCCCCCTCATTCAGGTGTTCCTTCCCTCTCCCCCCTCATTCAGGTGTTCCTTCCTTCACCCCCCTCATTCAGTTGTTCCTTTCTTCACCCCCTCATTCAGGTGTTCCTTTCTTCACCCCCCTCATTCAGGTATTCCTTTCTTCACCCCCCTCATTCAGGTGTTCCTTCCTTCACCCCCCTCATTCAGGAATTCCTTCCTTCACCCCCTCATTCAGGTGTTCCTTTCTTCACCCCCCTCATTCAGGTGTTCCTTCCTTCACCCCCCTCATTCAGTTGTTCCTTTCTTCACCCCCCTCATTCAGGTGTTCCTTCCTTCACCCCCCTCATTCAGGTATTCCTTCCTTCACCCCCTCATTCAGGTGTTCCTTTCTTCACCCCCCTCATTCAGGTGTTCCTTCCCTCACCCCCCTCATTCAGGTGTTCCTTCCCTCTCCCCCCTCATTCAGGTGTTTCTTCCCTCACCCCCCTCATTCAGGTGTTCCTTCCTTCACCCCCCTCATTCCGGTGTTCCTTCCTTCACCCCCCTCATTCCGGTGTTCCTTCCTTCACCCCCCTCATTCAGGTGTTCCTTCCCTCACCCCCTCATTCAGGTGTTTCTTCCCTCACCCCCCTCATTCAGGTGTTCCTTCCTTCACCCCCCTCATTCAGGTGTTCCTTCCCTCTCCCCCCTCATTCAGGTGTTCCTTCCCTCACCCCCCTCATTCAGGTGTTCCTTCCTTCACCCCCTCATTCAGGTGTTCCTTCCTTCACCCCCTCATTCAGGTGTTCCTTTCTTCACCCCCCTCATTCAGGTATTCCTTCCCTCACCCCCCTCATTCCGGTGTTCCTTCCCTCTCCCCCCTCATTCAGATGTTCCTTCCTTCACCCCCTCATTCAGGTGTTCCTTCCTTCACCCCCTCTTTCAGGTGTTCCTTCCCTCTCCTCCCTCATTCAGGTGTTCCTTCCTTCACCCCCCTCATTCAGGTGTTCCTTCCCTCTCCCCCCTCATTCAGGTGTTCCTTCCCTCTCCCCCCTCATTCAGATGTTCCTTCCTTCACCCCCCTCATTCCGGTGTTCCTTCCCTCTCCCCCCTCATTCAGGTGTTCCTTCCTTCACCCCCTCATTCAGGTGTTCCTTCCCTCTCCTCCCTCATTCAGGTGTTTCTTCCTTCACCCCCTCATTCAGGTGTTCCTTCCCTCACCCCCTCATTCAGGTGTTCCTTCCCTCTCCCCCCTCATTCAGGTGTTCCTTCCCTCTCCCCCCTCATTCAGATGTTCCTTCCTTCACCCCCCTCATTCAGGTGTTCCTTCCTTCACCCCCTCATTCAGGTTTTCCTTCCTTCACCCCCCCCCCCCCCTCATTCAGGTGTTCCTTCCCTCACCCCCTCATTCAGGTGTTTCTTCCCTCTCCTCCCTCATTCAGGTGTTCCTTCCTTCACCCCCCCCCCCCCCTCATTCCGGTGTTCCTTCCTTCATCCCCTCATTCAGGTGTTCCTTCCCTCACCCCCTCATTCAGGTGTTCCTTCCCTCTCCTCCCTCATTCAGGTGTTTCTTCCTTCACCCCCTCATTCAGGTGTTCCTTTCTTCACCCCCCCCTCATTCAGGTGTTCCTTCCTTCACCCCCTCATTCAGGTGTTCCTTCCTTCACCCCCCCCTCATTCCGGTGTTCCTTCCTTCATCCCCTCATTCAGGTGTTCCTTCCCTCACCCCCTCATTCAGGTGTTCCTTCCTTCACCCCCCCCTCATTCCGGTGTTCCTTCCTTCACCCCCTCATTCCGGTGTTCCTTCCCTCTCCCCCCCTCATTCAGGTTCTCCTTCCTTCACCCCCCTCATTCAGGTGTTCCTTCCCTCACCCCCTCATTCAGGTGTTCCTTCCCTCACCCCCCTCATTCAGGTGTTCCTTCCTTCACCCCCCTCATTCAGGTGTTCCTGCCCTCTCCCCCCTCATTCAGGTGTTCCTTCCCTCACCCCCCTCATTCAGGTGTTCCTTCCTTCACCCCCCTCATTCAGGTGTTCCTTCCTTCACCCCCTCATTCAGGTGTTCCTTCCTTCACCCCCTCATTCAGGTGTTCCTTTCTTCACCCCCCTCATTCAGGTATTCCTTCCCTCACCCCCCTCATTCAGGTGTTCCTTCCCTCTCCCCCCTCATTCAGATGTTCCTTCCTTCACCCCCTCATTCAGGTGTTCCTTCCTTCACCCCCTCATTCAGGTGTTCCTTCCCTCTCCTCCCTCATTCAGGTGTTCCTTCCTTCACCCCCCTCATTCAGGTGTTCCTTCCCTCTCCCCCCTCATTCAGGTGTTCCTTCCCTCACCCCCTCATTCAGGTGTTCCTTCCCTCTCCCCCCTCATTCAGGTGTTCCTTCCCTCTCCCCCCTCATTCAGATGTTCCTTCCTTCACCCCCCTCATTCCGGTGTTCCTTCCCTCTCCCCCCTCATTCAGGTGTTCCTTCCTTCACCCCCTCATTCAGGTGTTCCTTCCCTCTCCTCCCTCATTCAGGTGTTCCTTCCCTCACCCCCTCATTCAGGTGTTCCTTCCCTCACCCCCTCATTCAGATGTTCCTTCCTTCACCCCCCTCATTCAGGTGTTCCTTCCTTCACCCCCTCATTCAGGTGTTCCTTCCTTCACCCCCCCCTCATTCAGGTGTTCCTTCCCTCACCCCCTCATTCAGGTGTTTCTTCCCTCTCCTCCCTCATTCAGGTGTTCCTTCCGTCACCCCCTCATTCAGGTGTTTCTTCCTTCACCCCCTCATTCCGGTGTTCCTTCCTTCATCCCCTCATTCAGGTGTTCCTTCCCTCACCCCCTCATTCAGGTGTTCCTTCCCTCTCCTCCCTCATTCAGGTGTTTCTTCCTTCACCCCCTCATTCAGGTGTTCCTTCCTTCACCCCCCCCCTCATTCAGGTGTTCCTTCCTTCACCCCCTCATTCAGGTGTTCCTTCCTTCACCCCCCCCTCATTCCGGTGTTCCTTCCTTCATCCCCTCATTCAGGTGTTCCTTCCCTCACCCCCTCATTCAGGTGTTCCTTCCTTCACCCCCCCCCCCCTCATTCCGGTGTTCCTTCCTTCACCCCCTCATTCCGGTGTTCCTTCCCTCTCCCCCCCCTCATTCAGGTTCTCCTTTCTTCACCCCCCTCATTCAGGTGTTCCTTCCTTCACCCCCCTCATTCAGGTGTTCCTTCCTTCACCCCCCTCATTCAGGTGTTCCTTCCTTCACCCCCCTCATTCAGGTGTTCCTTCCTTCACCCCCCTCATTCCGGTGTTCCTTTCTTCACCCCCCTCATTCAGGTGTTCCTTCCCTCACCCCCTCATTCAGGTGTTCCTTCCTTCACCCCCCTCATTCAGGTGTTCCTTCCCTCACCCCCTCATTCCGGTGTTCCTTCCTTCACCCCCTCATTCAGGTGTTCCTTCCTTCACCCCCCTCATTCAGGTGTTCCTTCCTTCACCCCCTCATTCAGGTGTTCCTTCCTTCACCCCCCTCATTCCGGTGTTCCTTTCTTCACCCCCCTCATTCAGGTGTTCCTTCCCTCACCCCCTCATTCAGGTGTTCCTTCCTTCACCCCCCTCATTCAGGTGTTCCTTCCCTCACCCCCTCATTCAGGTGTTCCTTCCTTCACCCCCCTCATTCAGGTGTTCCTTCCCTCACCCCCTCATTCAGGTGTTCCTTCCCTCACCCCCTCATTCAGGTGTTCCTTCCCTCACCCCCTCATTCAGGTGTGCGCTTATCCCAGAGACTTCGAGGTGTTCCGGATATACCTGTCCGCCTACCACCGATGTACAGCCGAGTGGCTGAGCGCTGCCACCCAACGCAGTCTGGAGACCAACGACATCTACTTCATCCTAGACTTCAATAGTAACATCTACTGCAGGTCAGTAGGGGGCACACCCAGCAGGGGGTATGAGGATCTTGGGGGGGGGGGGGTGAGGGGGGCCCAGACACTGTTGGGTGAGGGGTATGAGGAACATGGGAGGGGGATGAGGGGGCCCAGTCACTGCGGGGTGAGGGGTATGAGGAACATGGGAGGGGGCCCAGTCACTGCTGGGGAGAAGGGTATGAGGAATATGGGGGGTTGGAAGGGCCCGGACGTTGCTCTGGGGGGTATGAGGACCACGCTGTCTCTTTCTCCTGAGATCTCTTTTGGAATGAAATGATTTCTCGATCGTCTAGGAACTGATATGATTCTCTGGTTATGGAGAATGGAGAGTCCCAATGGTTTATCAGTGGGGTCCTATCACATGTGTGGGGCCCTCCAATGGTTTATCAGTGGGGTCCCATCTCATGTGTGGGGCCCTCCAATGGTTTATCAGTGGGGTCCCATCACACATGTGGGGCCCTCCAATGGTTTATCAGTGGGGTCCTATCACATGTGTGGGGCCCTCCAATGGTTTATCAGTGGGGTCCCATCTCATGTGTGGGGCCCTCCAATGGTTTATCAGTGGGGTCCCATCACACATGTGGGGCCCTCCAATGGTTTATCAGTGGGGTCCTATCACATGTGTGGGGCCCTCCAATGGTTTATCAGTGGGGTCCCATCACACGTTTGGGGCCCCCCAATGGTTTATCAGTGGGGTCCCATCACACGTGTGGGGCCCTCCAATGGTTTATCAGTGGGGTCCCATCACACGTTTGGGGCCCCCCAGTGGTTTATCAGTGGGGTCTCATCACACGTTTGGGGCCCCTCAATGGTTTATCAGTGGGGTCCCATCACACATGTGGGGCCCTACAATGTTTTATCAGTGGGGTCCCATCACACATGTGGGGCCCTCCAATGGTTTATCAGTGGGGTCCCATCACACGTTTGGGGCCCCTCAATGGTTTATCAGTGGGGTCTCATCACACGTTTGGGGCCCCTCAATGGTTTATCAGTGGGGTCCCATCACGTTTGGGGCCCCCCAATGGTTTATCAGTGGGGTCCCATGACACGTTTGGGGCCCCCCAGTGGTTTATCAGTGGGGTCCCATCACATGTTTGGGGCCCTGGTTGTCGGACTAATTGTGAATTTGGGTTCCTCTCCAGAGACGTCTTGTCCCGGCAGGAGATCTCTCCTCTGGTTAACCCCTCGGAGCTCGGTCCTCTGTTGTCCAGGGAGATGCGAACTGCGTTGGAGCAGCAATACACCAACCTGGTTCAGGTAGGTGACACCCAGTGCTGGCTGTGTTTATTTACCCACAATGCCCCACTCAGCAACCCTTCTGTGTCCCTCAGAACCGCGTGTCACAGCGGCTGGAGGAGGAGCTCAGGGTGGAGCAAGAGCGCTGGAGTCACGACTTCCACAATGATGAGTTTGTGTCCAATTTCAGCACCCGGATCATTCAGGTGAGATGACCTACAGTGTACCAGCTGGGACCGCCATTCACCGGGCATTCACCGACCATTCACCGACCATTCACCAACCATTCACCAGGCATTCACCGACCATTCACGGGCATTCACCGACCATTCACTGGGCATTCACCATCCATTCACCAGGCATTCACCGACCATTCACCAGACACTGCTGGGGAGGGCATAAGGAACATTGGGGGGCAATGAGGGGGCCCATATACTGCTGGGGAGAGGGGTGGATCATGGAGGTAGAGTGACCTGCCATTCAGGGAAATCC
The DNA here is from genome assembly GCF_037356315.1 of Lithobates pipiens. NCBI lineage: Eukaryota > Metazoa > Chordata > Amphibia > Anura > Ranidae > Lithobates > Lithobates pipiens. The sequence continues at coordinate 283,423,535 of NW_027507790.1, forward strand.
CCACCCCAAAAAAATGCATCTCAAATGATAAATACCCCACACACAGCTTGGAAGCAACAGCACCCCTCAGATAACAAGTGTTCCCCACAAACAGCACCCCTCAGATAACAAGTGTTCCCCACAAACAGCACCCCTCAGATAACAAGTGTTCCCCACAAACAGCACCCCTCAGATAACAAGTGTTCCCCACAAACAGCACCCCTCAGATAACAAGTGTTCCCCACAAACAGCACCCCTCAGATAACAAGTGTTCCCCACAAACAGCACCCCTCAGATAACAAGTGTTCCCCACAAACAGCACCCCTCAGATAACAAGTGTTCCCCACAAACAGCACCCCTCAGATAATAAGTGTGGGGACAGAGACCTGTTATGTGAGGGAGAAGATGACACAATAGGGATGTCCATGGACACCTAAGTTGTTGGTTTGGCCCCACAAAAGATTGGAGACTGATAACGAAGGAGGTTGAAGGCCGACCCTCTGACTTATTCTTAACAGTTTGCTGACTACCTACAGAACAGAAGAATGTAAGGCTACCTTCAGAATGTGGAGATGGGCGTGTGACACTGACGTCCCGCCCCTGAGGATGTCTGAGTTCACTGAGATGGGCATGTGACACTGACGCCCCACCCCTGAGGATGTCTGAGTTCACTAACGATGCCCTCATTCAGGTGACATGTCCCTCCGGGTGGGAGGAGGGGAAGTGGGGCCACTGATCTGAGTCAGCAGTGCTGCAGCACACAGAAGATGATCACCACACCAGCCAGTCCCTACTGCAAGTTACTCCCTCCCTCTGCATGCTGCCAGGTGCCGGTCCGGGGAAGGTGGAGCTAAGCAGCACTAGGCGTGGCCTCACTTTGACACCAGCACCGTGATAGAGAGCACTGACACCAGCGCCGATATAGAGAGCACTGACACCAGCACCGAGATAGAGAGCACTGACACCAGCACCAAGATAGAGAGCACTGACACCAGCACCAAGATAGAGAGCACTGACACCAGCACCAAGATAGAGAGCACTAACACCAGCACCGTGATAGAGTGCACTGACAGCAGCACTGATACCAGCAACATGCTGCGGGACCCAAAAATATGACACCGCTCAACCTCTTCAAACAGGAGGGTACGGGCATATAGTACGGTGTGCTTTTTTTGGACAAGGAAGTGAGCCAAATGAAGAAAAAAGGTCTGTGTGCTCGATTAAATAAATCGTTTATAGACATATACATGGTCTACTGGTCACATGTGTTGAATTCCTCCGAGATCCATGCCTCATTCGTTTTTAGAAATGTGAGGTAGTTAAGCGTACTCGCCTAGCTCACGACAGTGTTATCGGTCACGATCCCCTCTGCTGCGCTGAGCGTCCTTTCGGACAGGACACTGGACGAGGGGCAAGCCAACAGTTCGATTGCAAATTGGGCAAGCTCTGGCCAGAGGTCAAGCCTGCCCACCCAGTAGTCCAGGGGTTCATCACTCCTCAGAGCGTCCACATCGGCCGTTAACCCGATGTAGTCGGACACCTGACGGTCTAGGCGTTCCCTGATGCTGGATCCGGATGACACCCGTCGATGGGTCGGCTGAAAGAATGACCTCATATCCGAAGTCACCAACACATCTTCAAACCGCCCTCTTCTTGCAGGCGCTGTTGGATTGGTACCCGCAGCTCCTTCTCTGGGAGTGGGAATTGCTCCTCTGCCAGCGCACGCAAAAGCAGAATGCAGCATTTCTCGAAGCAAGGTCTGTAATGCCGCGTGCACACGATCGGAATTCTTGTCGGAAAAAGCTCTGATGGTTTTCCTGAAGGAATTCCAACGGAATTCGGCTCAAGCTGTCTTGCATACACACGGTTACATCAAATTCCGATAATTTATAACGCGGTGACGTACAACACGTATGACGTGACTAGAAAAAGGAAGTTCAATAGCCAGTAGCCAATAGCTTCCGTCTCGTAGTTGAATCTGGGCATGCGTGATTTTTGGCGTGTCGGAATTGCATACACACAATCGGAATTACCGATAGAAAGTTTTTTAGTCAGGAAAATTGAGAACCTGCAATCAATTTTTGGCTGGCGGAAATTCGGACAGCTAAATTCCGATGGAGCGTACACACGGTCGCATTTTCCGATGAAAAGCTCTCATCAGTCTTTTTCTGGCCGGAATTCCGATCGTGTGTACGCGGCATAAGTCCTCCATTCTGACAGTCCTCTGTGACGGTGGTAACTTTACCGCCATTTTGTGTTTGTACCGGGGGTCTAAGTACGTTGCCACCCAGTACTGGTCCTTGACCCTTATGCTTTTTATACGGGGGTCCCTATTAAAACACTGGAGCATGAAGGCCCCCATTTGCACTAAAGTGGAAGCGGTGTGGTGGCCTGGCTCCTGCTCATCATCCAGGATAATGTCGTCCTCTTCATTCTCCTCTCCCCATCCACGCACAACAGGGATCCCAGAAAGGTTTAAAGCATGCTCTTCTTGCTCCTCCTCATCCGCCCCGGCACCATCCTCCTCTGACTCCTCTTCAGACTCCTGTTGTTGACTTGTCTCAGATAGAGTAGCCCCCCCTGGGAATTCATCCAGCATTGCGACTTCCTCATCTTCCCGCTCCTCCACAGCCTGATCAATGACACGACGCAATGCACGCTCCATAAAGAAGGCATAAGGTACCATGTCACTGATGGCGCCATGGCTGCGACTGACCAGTTTGGTGATCTCCTCAAATGGCCGCAGAAGTCTGCATGCGTCGCGCATGAGCAGCCACTGGCGTGGTGAAAAATACCCCAGCTCCCCAGAACCGGTTCTGCCGCAGAGTTCATACAAGTAGACGTTAACTGCACGTTTCTGCTGGAGCAGCCTATCAAGCATATAGAAGGTTGAGTTCCATCGCGTCGGGCAATCGCAAATAAGACGTCTGACCGGCAGATTGTGTCGCTGCTGAATGTCAGCAAGGCGAGCCATGGCCGTGTAAGATCTTCTGAAATGGGCCGAGATTTTCCTTGCCTGCCGCAAGATGTCCTGGACCCCAGGGTATTTGACAACGAATCGCTGCACGACCAAGTTTAAGACGTGTGCCATGCACGGCACGTGCGTGATTTTGCCCTGTTTCAATGCGCTAAGCAGATTGGTACCGTTGTCACACACCGCTTTACCAACTGTCAAATTGAGCGGTGTTAGCCACTCATCTGCCTGTGAACGCAAAGCTGAAAGGAGTGCCGGGCCAGTGTGGCTCTTGGCTTCCAGGCACAACAGACGCAGCACGGCATGGCAACGTCTCACCTGGCATGTGGAATAGGTTCTGGGGAGCTTGGGCGGTGCAGTGGAAGAGACGCTAGCAGCGGAAAAGGAGGAGGCAGCCGAGGAGGAGAGGGAGGAGGATGGAGTAGGAGGAGGAGAAGAAGAGTCAGGCCTGCATGCAATCCGTGGCGGTAAAACCAAATCTACACGGGTGTCACGGGTTACATGCTTGACGGCCGTCAGAAGGTTCACCCAGTGGGCAGTAAAAGTGATATACCTTCCCTGCCCGTGTTTGCTAGACCACGTGTCTGTGGTCAGATGTATCTTGGCACCGACACTGTGTGCCAGAGATACATTCACTTGCCGCTGAACATGGCCATATAGCTCTGGGATGCCCTTCTGTGAGAAATACTTCCTTCCTGGGACCTTCCAGTGTGGTGTTCCAATGGCCACAAATTTGCGAAAGGCCTCCGAGTCCACCAGTTTATATGGCAGTACTTGGCGGGCTATGAGTTCTGACAAGCCAGCCGCCAACCGTTGGGCAAGAGGGTTATCCGGCGTCATCATTTTTTTACGCTCGAACATTAGGCCCACAGAAGCCTGCCTTTTTGCAGAAAAACGTGAGCTTGGCGTGATGGAAGGTGGAGTGGAGGACAATTGTGAGGAGAGAGGAGAAGTAGAAGACGAGGCTGGACGGTGAGAGCCTGGAGTGTGGCTTTGTGTGTTCCGTTGCTCCCACTGGGCTCGGTGATAGCTGCTCATGTGCCTTCTTAAGGCGGTCATCTAGGGGGTCCCTAGGTGAGTGTCTTTTGGGGTGCACATAGCAGAGAGTGAAGAAGAGGGTGCAGATCGAGAGGATGAGGAGGGTGCAGAAGAGTAAGGCTGAGCGAGCCACTCAACCAAGTCTGGTGCGTCCTTGAGGCCCGGTTCACACCGCTGCGGGGGAGATCCGGATGTGATTCGCACTGCAGTGCAAATCACATCCGATCTCCGTAGCGCTGCGAGTTCAGCCATACAGATAGTATACAGATAGTATACAGATAGTATACAGATAGTATGGCTGAACTCGCAGCGGTCCCGCAGCAAACTCGCACGGGACCCTTTTTTGGGTCCGCAACGGAATCGGATCGCATGGGGGTTCACACCATGCGATCCGATTCCTGTGCGAGTCTGCAGATCGCACTGCGATATGCCGACGGATCTGGGGGTGTCATTAACATATCATTGACACTCCCAGCCGTCCGCATAGGGCAGTGTGAACTGCCGGCGGGAGGTATGCGATGCGGGAAAACGCCGCGGATTCGCGGCGTTCCCGCATCGCAGCAATGTGAACCTAGCCTTAAAGTAATTGAACACACCTTCTGCAACTTCCCACTTTGGCTCAAGCCTGTTGCTCCTGCCCTACCCCTACCACCCCTGCGGAAGGGCCTGCCTCTTCCTCTGCCTGTCATTTTTTAAATGACCCTGTGACAAATCTCTCTAGAGAAGTGCAGTATGTATGTGGAAGAAGGTATATAACACCCCGCTTCAATCTGTCGATTTTGGGGGGCCACTGGTCTATCACACCAGTTATAATACTTTTTTTTATTGCGTTTGTCACTCTTTGTAGTATCGCTGCAGAACCGCTCAGCAGTCACAATGCTGCACAGTGGAAACGCACTATACTATGCTTTCTATATGTGCAAGTATTTTATACGTGTATTACACCCCTATATACTGCACACCAAATAGTACACCTATACCAGTCCTTACAAGGACCTTTGTGGACCGAGTAGCTAGTGATGTGCAGACTGTCCCTCAGTCCCTACACTGATAAAAGACAGCTGCAGAATCGGTCAGCACAGCATGCAGTGCACTATAATAGGCTTTCTATATTTGAAAGAAAGTATATTATACGTGTACAACCCTATATACTGTACACCTATACCAGTCCTTAAAAGGACCTTTGTGGACCTAATAGTAATAGCTAGTGATTAAACTGACTGTCCCTGCTCCACACAGCGTCCTGTCCCTACACTGACAAAAGACAGCTGCAGAATCGGTCAGCAGTGCACTCAGCAATCACCAGCACAGCAGTGCACTGAACCCTATATACTGTACACCTATACCAGTCCTTACAAGGACTTTTGTGGACCTAATATATAGTGATTTGTGTCACTACAGTCTCTCCCTGCTCCACACAGCGTCCTGTCCCTACACTGACATAAGACAGAATGTAAAATGGCCGCCAGATCAGGTCTATTTATAAGTTAGGGGGAATGTCCAATTGTCCATGTGCTGAAATGTCTCAATTGGCTGTCCTGTACCCCATGATGGATGTGTCATCATGGGTCAAAGTTCTTTCACACTGTAAACACGGAAGTCCGCCGGGCGATCGGCGGCAATAGTCGCGAACACACAAAATTCGCAGCGAAACGACCGCCGGGCGAACCGCAAGGTCATCTCTAGTCACAGACCACCGTCTCCCCCCCACATTGAGGACCCCTATACTTCCCGTGTCACAGAGACCCCCATCTCCCCCACATTGAGGACCCCTAAACTTCCCGTGTCAAAGAGACCACATCTCCCCCCACATTGAGGACCCCTATACTTCCCGTGTCACAGACCACCATCCCCCTCCCCACATTGAGGACCCCTATACTTCCCATGTCACAGACCACCATCTCCCTCCCACATTGAGGACCCCTATACTTCCCGTGTCACAGACCACCGTCACCCCCCACATTGAGGACCCCTATACTTCCCGTGTCGCAGACCACCATCTCCCCCCCACATTGAGGACCCCTATACTTCCCGTCTAACAGACCACCATCTCCCCCCCACATATGAGGACCCCTATACTTCCCGTGTCACAGACCACCGTCACCCCCAACATTGAGGACCCCTATACTTCCCGTGTCACAGACCACCATCTCCCCCCACATTGAGGACCCCTATACTTCCCGTGTCGCAGACCACCATCTCCCCCCACATTGAGGACCCCTATACTTTCCGTGTCACAGACCACCATCTCCCCACCACATATGAGGACCCCTATACTTCCCGTGTCACAGACCACCATCTCCCTCCACATTGAGGACCCCTATACTTCCCGTGTCACAGACCACCATCTCCCCCCACATTGAGGACCCCTATACTTCCCGTGTCACAGACCACCGTCACCCCCACATTGAGGACCCCTATACTTCCCGTGTCACAGACCACCGTCACCCCCCACATTGAGGACTCCTATACTTCCCGTGTCGCAGACCACCATCTCCCCCCACATTGAGGACCCCTATACTTCCCGTCTAACAGACCACCATCTCCCCCCCACATATGAGGACCCCTATACTTCCCGTGTCACAGACCACCATCACCCCCAACATTGAGGACCCCTATACTTCCCGTGTCACAGACCACCATCTCCCCCCACATTGAGGACCCCTATACTTCCCGTCTAACAGACCACCATCCCCCCCCACATTGAGGACCCCTATACTTCCCGTGTCACATATCACTGTCTCCCCGCAGATCATGAAGTCACACGTGGACCGCGCGCCGCTCATCAATGAAGGATTCGGGATGATGGTTTCCCACACTTGTCTGAGCTGCTTCCTGGAATTCTTACACAGGTATTTCCCCCGAATGCCACCACCTCAGGCTGTTCCTTGAGGGGCCCCAGACACTGCTGGGGGGGGGGGGGGGGTGAGGAACATGGGGGAGAATGAGGGGCCTCAGACACTGCTGGGGGGGTGAGGAACATGGGGGGCAATGAGGGGCCCCAGACACTGCTGGGGGGATTAGGAACATGGGGGGCAATGAGGGGCCCCAGACAATGTTGGGAGGGAATGAGGAACATGGGGGGGGGCAATGAGGGGCCCCGGACACTGCTGGGGGGAATGAGGAACATGGGGGTGCAATGAGTGGCCCCAGACACTGCAGGGGGGAATGAGGAACATGGGGGGGGCAATGAGGGGCCCCAGACACTGTGGGGGGGGGGGGTGAGGAACATGGGGGGGCAATGACGGGTCCCAGACACTGCTGGGGGTGGATGAGGAACATGGGGGCCAATGAGGGGCCCCAGACACTGCTGGGGGGATTAGGAACATGGGGGGGCAATGAGGGGCCCCAGACACTGTGGGGGAATGAGGAACATGGGGGGCAATGAGGGGCTCCAGACACTGCTGGGGGGATGAGGAAAATGGGGGGGCAATTAGGGGCCCCAGACACTGCTGGGGGGGAAATGAGGAACATGGGGGGGAATGAGGGACCCCAGACACTACTAGGGGGGAATGAGGAACATGGGGGGCAATGAGGGGCCCCAGACACTGTGGGGGGAATGAGGAACATGGGGGGGCAATGAGGGGCCCCAGACACTGTGGGGGGAATGAGGAACATGGGGGGGCAATGAGGGGCCCCAGACACTGCTGGGGGGATGAGGAACATGGGGGGGCAATTAGGGGCCCCAGACACTGCTGGGGGGAATGAGGAACATGGGGGCAATGAGGGGCCCCAGACACTGCTGGGGGGGGAATCAGGAACATGGGGGCAAGGAGGGGCCCCAGACACTGCTGGGGGGTGAGGAACATGGGGGGCAATGAGGGGCCCCAGACATTGCTGGGGAGAATGAGGAACATGGGGGCAATGAGGGGCCCCAGACACTGCTGGGGGGAATGAGGAACATGGGGGGCAATGAGGGGCCCCAGAAAATGTTGGGAGGGAATGAGGAACATGGGGGGGGGGCAATGAGGGGCCCCGGACACTGCTGGGGGGAATGAGGAACATGGGGGTGCAATGAGTGGCCCCAGACACTGCAGGGGGGAATGAGGAACATGGGGGGGGGGGCAATGAGGGGCCCCAGACACTGTGGGGGGGGGGGTGAGGAACATGGGGGGGCAATGACGGGTCCCAGACACTGCTGGGGGGGAATGAGATACAGAGAAGGTGAATCTCACCAAAGGAGGGTGAATCTCCCCAGAGGAGGCACAGAGAGGGTGAATCTCCCCGGAGGAGGCACAGAGAGGGTGAATCTCCTCGGAGGAGGCACAGAGAGGGTGAATCTCCTCAGAGGAGGCACAGAGAGGGTGAATCTCCCCGGAAGAGGCACAGAGAGGGTGAATCTCCCTGGAGGAGGGTGAATCTCCCCAGAGGAGGCACAGAGAGGGTGAATCTCCCCGGAGGAGAAACAGAGAGGGTGAATCTCCCCGAAGGAGACACAGAGAGGGTGAATCTCCCCGAAGGAGACACAGAGAGGGTGACTCTCCCCGAAGGAGGCACAGAGAGGGTGAATCTCCCCGGAGGAGGGTGAATCTCCCCAGAGGAGGCACAGAGAGGGTGAATCTCCCTGGAGGAGGGACAGAGAGGGTGAATCTCCCCAGAGGAGGGTGAATATCCCCAGAGGAGGGTGAATCTCCCCAGAAGAGGCACAGAGAGAGTGAATCTCCCTGGAGGAGGGTGAATCTCCCCGGAGGAGGCACAGAGAGGGTGAATCTCCCTGGAGGAGGGTGAATCTCCCCAGAGGAGGCACAGAGAGGGTGAATCTCCCCGGAGGAGGCACAGAGAGGGTGAATCTCCCCAGAGGAGGGTGAATATCCCCAGAGGAGGGTGAATCTCCCCAGAAGAGGCACAGAGAGGGTGAATCTCCCTGGAGGAGGGTGAATCTCCCCGGAGGAGGCACAGAGAGGGTGAATCTCCCCGGAGGAGGGTGAATCTCCCCGGAGGAGGCACAGAGAGGGTGAATTTCCCCGGAGGAGGGCGAATCTCCCCAGAGGAGGCACAGAGAGGGTGAATCTCCCCGGAGGAGGGTGAATATCCCCGGAGGAGGGTGAATCTCCCCGGAAGAGGCACAGAGAGGGTGAATCTCCCCGGAGGAGGGTGAATCTCCCCGGAGGAGGCACAGAGAGGGTGAATCTCCCCGGAGGAGGCACAGAGAGGGTGAATCTCCCCGGAGGAGGGTGAATCTCCCCGGAGGAGGCACAGAGAGGGTGAATCTCCCCGGAGGAGGGTGAATCTCCCCGGAGGAGGCACAAAGAGGGTGAATCTCCCCGGAGGAGGGTGAATCTCCCCGGAAGAGGCACAGAGAGGATGAATCTCCCCAGAGGAGGCACAGAGAGGGTGAATCTCCCCGGAGGAGGCACAGAGAGGGTGAATTTCCCCGGAGGAGGGTGAATCTCCCCAGAGGAGGCACAGAGAGAGTGAATCTCCCCGGAGGAGGCACAGAGAGGGTGAATCTCCCCGGAGGAGGCACAGAGAGGGTGAATCTCCCCGGAGGAGGCACAGAGAGGGTGAATCTCCCCGGAGGAGGCACAGAGAGGGTGAATCTCCCCGGAGGAGGCACAGAGAGGGTGAATCTCCCCGGAGGAGGCACAGAGAGGGTGAATCTCCCCGGAGGAGGCACAGAGAGGGTGAATCTCCCCAGAGGAGACACGGATTGCTTTTTATGACTGTTCTGCTTGGACTTTTCTCTTGGGGTTCAGCTTCCATAAGACGGTGGAAAGAATCTACTCCGATCACGATGGACCGATGGGGACCACCGACAACTTCATCTGCCGCATCACCAACATTGTCAACTGCTGCCCGCCATTCCGGTGAGAGAAGATCCCAACCCCCACCAGAAATCCAACCAATCGACCGCGACTTCATGTGTCACATGACCAGAGAATCCGCAGTGTGACGGTTCCTGGCACATATGATGGGATACATGAAGAGCTCCCATGTCACATGACATCACATTGTCCAGTCACAGCCCATTCACAGCCCATTCACCCTCCTCTATCACCCCACACAGGGAATTCGCCACTCGGATGGGCCAACTGGATAAATCACAAGGGGCGGAGCTTCTGCACCAGTCTGAGGGCACTCTGGACCGCATTGTTAGCCTCGGAACGCGAGGGATTTGTGACTTGGTGCTTCATGATCTGAAGGTAATATCTCCTGACCCCCCCATCCTCCATCTCCTGACCCCCCCATCCTCCATCTCCTGACCCCCCCCCCCATCCTCCATCCCCCATCTCCTGACCCCCCCATCCTCCATCCCCCATCCTCCATCTCCTGACCCCCCCATCCTCCATCTCCTGACCCCCCCATCCTCCATCTCCTGACCCCCCCCCCATCCTCCATCTCCTGACCCCCCCATCCTCCATCTCCTGACCCCCCCCATCCTCCATCCCCCATCTCCTGACCCCCCCATCCTCCATCTCCTGACCCCCCCCATCCTCCATCCCCCATCTCCTGACCCCCCCATCCTCCATCCCCCATCCTCCATCTCCTGACCTCCCCCCATCCTCCATCTCCCATCTCCTGACCCCCCATCCTCCAACCTCTGACCCCTCATCCTCCATCTCCTGACCCCCCATCCTCCAACCTCTGACCCCCCCATCCTCCATCTCCTGACCCCCCATCTTCCATCTCCTGACCCCCCCATCCTTCATCTCCTGACCCCCCCATCCTCCAACCTCTGACCCCCCCCCCCATCCTCCATCTCCTGACCCCCCCATCCTCCATCTCCTGACCCCATCCTCCATCTCCTGACCCCCCCATCCTCCATCTCCTGACCCCCCTATCCTCCATCTCCTGACCCCATCCTCCACCTTCTGACCCCCCATCCATCCTCCAACCTCTGACCCCCCATCCTCCATCTCCTGACCCCCCCATCCTCCATCTCCTGACCCCCCCCATCCTCCATCCCCCATCTCCTGACCCCCCCATTCTCCATCCCCCATCCTCCATCTCCTGACCCCCCCCCCCATCCTCCATCTCCTGACCTCCCCCCATCCTCCATCTCCCATCTCCTGACCCCCCATCCTCCAACCTCTGACCCCTCATCCTCCATCTCCTGACCCCCCATCCTCCAACCTCTGACCCCCCCATCCTCCATCTCCTGACCCCCCATCTTCCATCTCCTGACCCCCCCATCCTTCATCTCCTGACCCCCCCATCCTCCAACCTCTGACCCCCCCCCCCATCCTCCATCTCCTGACCCCCCCATCCTCCATCTCCTGACCCCATCCTCCATCTCCTGACCCCCCCCATCCTCCATCTCCTGACCCCCCTATCCTCCATCTCCTGACCCCATCCTCCACCTTCTGACCCCCCATCCATCCTCCAACCTCTGACCCCCCATCCTCCATCTCCTGACCCCCCCATCCTCCATCTCCTGACCCCCCCCATCCTCCATCCCCCATCTCCTGACCCCCCCATTCTCCATCCCCCATCCTCCATCTCCTGACCCCCCCCCCATCCTCCATCTCCTGACCTCCCCCCATCCTCCATCTCCCATCTCCTGACCCCCCATCCTCCAACCTCTGACCCCTCATCCTCCATCTCCTGACCCCCCATCCTCCAACCTCTGACCCCCCCATCCTCCATCTCCTGACCCCCCATCTTCCATCTCCTGACCCCCCCATCCTTCATCTCCTGACCCCCCCATCCTCCAACCTCTGACCCCCCCCCCATCCTCCATCTCCTGACCCCCCCATCCTCCATCTCCTGACCCCATCCTCCATCTCCTGACCCCCCCCATCCTCCATCTCCTGACCCCCCTATCCTCCATCTCCTGACCCCATCCTCCACCTTCTGACCCCCCATCCATCCTCCAACCTCTGACCCCCCATCCTCCATCTCCTGACCCCCCCATCCTCCATCTCCTGACCCCCCCCATCCTCCATCCCCCATCTCCTGACCCCCCCATTCTCCATCCCCCATCCTCCATCTCCTGACCCCCCCCCCCATCCTCCATCTCCTGACCTCCCCCCATCCTCCATCTCCCATCTCCTGACCCCCCATCCTCCAACCTCTGACCCCTCATCCTCCATCTCCTGACCCCCCATCCTCCAACCTCTGACCCCCCCATCCTCCATCTCCTGACCCCCCATCTTCCATCTCCTGACCCCCCCATCCTTCATCTCCTGACCCCCCCATCCTCCAACCTCTGACCCCCCCCATCCTCCATCTCCTGACCCCCCCATCCTCCATCTCCTGACCCCATCCTCCATCTCCTGACCCCCCCATCCTCCATCTCCTGACCCCCCTATCCTCCATCTCCTGACCCCATCCTCCACCTTCTGACCCCCCATCCATCCTCCAACCTCTGACCCCCCATCCTCCATCTCCTGACCCCCCCATCCTCCATCTCCTGACCCCCCCATCCTCCATCCCCCATCTCCTGACCCCCCCATTCTCCATCCCCCATCCTCCATCTCCTGACCCCCCCCCCATCCTCCATCTCCTGACCTCCCCCCATCCTCCATCTCCCATCTCCTGACCCCCCATCCTCCAACCTCTGACCCCTCATCCTCCATCTCCTGACCCCCCATCCTCCAACCTCTGACCCCCCCATCCTCCATCTCCTGACCCCCCATCTTCCATCTCCTGACCCCCCCCCCATCCTCCATCTCCTGACCCCCCCATCCTCCAACCTCTGACCCCCCCCATCCTCCATCTCCTGACCCCCCCATCCTCCATCTCCTGACCCCATCCTCCATCTCCTGACCCCCCCATCCTCCATCTCCTGACCCCCCCCATCCTCCATCCCCCATCTCCTGACCCCCCCATCCTCCATCTCCCATCTCCTGACCCCCCATCCTCCAACCTCTGACCCCTCATCCTCCATCTCCTGACCCCCCATCCTCCAACCTCTGACCCCCCCATCCTCCATCTCCTGACCCCCCATCTTCCATCTCCTGACCCCCCCCCCCATCCTCCATCTCCTGACCCCCCCATCCTCCAACCTCTGACCCCCCCCCATCCTCCATCTCCTGACCCCATCCTCCATCTCCTGACCCCCCCATCCTCCATCTCCTGACCCCCCTATCCTCCATCTCCTGACCCCATCCTCCACCTTCTGACCCCCCATCCAACCTCTGACCCCCCATCCTCCATCTCCTGACCCCCCATCCTCCATCTCCTGACCTCCCCCCATCCTCCATCTCCCATCTCCTGACCCCCCATCCTCCAACCTCTGACCCCTCATCCTCCATCTCCTGACCCCCCATCCTCCAACCTCTGACCCCCCATCCTCCATCTCCTGACCCCCCATCTTCCATCTCCTGACCCCCCCCATCCTCCATCTCCTGAACCCCCCATCCTCCAACCTCTGACCCCCCCCATCCTCCATCTCCTGACCCCCCCATCCTCCATCTCCTGACCCCATCCTCCATCTCCTGACCTCCCCATCCTCCATCTCCTGACCCCCCTATCCTCCATCTCCTAACCCCATCCTCCACCTTCTGACCCCCCATCCATCCTCCAACCTCTGACCCCCCATCCTCCATCTCCTGACCCCCCATCCTCCATCTTTTGACCCCCATCCTCCATCTTTTGACCCCCATCCTCCATCTTCTTACCACCATCCTCCATCTTCTGACCCCAATCTTCTGACCCCCATCCTCCATCTTCTGACCTCCATCCTCCGACCCCCATCCTCCATCTTCTGACCCCCATCCTCCATCTTCTGACCTCCATCCTCCATCTTCTGACCCCCATTCTCCATCTTCTGACCCCAATCTTCTGACCCCCATCCTCCATCCTCCGACCCCCATCCTCCATCTTCTGACCCCCATCCTCCATCTTCTGACCTCCATCCTCCATCTTCTGACCCCCATCCTCCATCCTCCGACCCCCATCCTCCATCTTCTGACCCCCATCCTCCATCTTCTGACCCCCATCCTCCATCTTCTGACCTCCATCCTCCATCTTCTGACCCCCATCCTCCATCCTCCGACCCCCATCCTCCATCTTCTGACCTCCATCCTTCATCTTCTGACCTCCATCTTCTGACCCCCATCCTCCATCTTCTGACCTCCATCCTTCATCTTCTGACTCTCATCCTCCATCTTCTGACCCCCATCCTCCATCTTCTGACCTCCATCCTTCATCTTCTGACTCTCATCCTCCATCTTCTGACCCCCATCCTCCATCTTCTGACCTCCATCCTTCATCTTCTGACCTCCATCCTTCATCTTCTGACCCCAATCTTCTGACCCCCATCCTCCATCTTCTGACCACCATCCTCCATCTTCTGACCCCCATCCTCCATCTTCTGACCCCCCATCCTCCATCTTCTGACCCCAATCTTCTGACCCCCATCCTCCATCTTCTGACCCCCATCCTCCATCTTCTGACCCCCATCCTCCATCTTCTGACCCCCATCCTCCATCTTCTGACCCCCATCCTCCATCTTCTGACCCCCCATCCTCCATCTTCTGACCCCAATCTTCTGACCCCCATCCTCCATCTTCTGACCCACATCCTCCATCTTCTGACCCCCATCCTCCATCTTCTGACCTCCATCCTCCATCTTCTGACCCCCATTCTCCATCTTCTGACCCCAATCTTCTGACCCCGATCCTCCATCTTCTGACCCCGATCCTCCATCTTCTGACCCCCATCCTCCATCTTCTGACCCGCACCCTCCATCTTCTGACCTCCATCCTCCATCTTCTGACCCCCATTCTCCATCTTCTGACCCCAATCTTCTGACCCCGATCCTCCATCTTCTGACCCCCACCCTCTATCTTCTGACCTCCATCCTCCAACCCCCATCCTCCATCTTATGACCCCCACCCTCCATCTTATGACCCCCACCCTCCATCTTCTGACCCCCACCCTCCATCTTCTGACCGCCATCCTCCAACCCCCATCCTCCATCTTCTGACCTCCATCCTCCATCTTATGACCCCCATCCTCCATCTTATGACCCCCACCCTCCATCTTCTGACCCCCATCCTAAATCCTCTGACCCCCCCCATCCTCTGTCCTCCATCTTTCATCCATTCCCGCTGAGTTTTTATTTTTCCCCCCACCTGGCAGCCATTTTGCCGGAAGCTTCTTGGGCGCCGCTGGCTGAGTAACTCGGATGTGTGTGATGGGATTGTGTCCGGTCTGGCGGAATATGTGGTGACTCTTCGTAGGCTGAGCCTTGGGCCCTACCAGGTATGGAGACTCTCATCTGTCTGTCTCGTGTCAGAGAAATCCCAAGAGGAATAAAGTCCCCCTATAATCCCACCCTAGGCCACCGTGTCCGAGCTCCACCGCCGCATCCTCCTGGAGTATGTGCGGCCGCTGATCCAGGGCAAGATGTCCTGCACCACCGCCAGGACCCGGAAGAGAGCCGCCAGCAAACTGAGAGAGGAGAACCGCCACATTGTACAGATCTTCAACAAGCTGGTGAGACGCTGAGTCCATCCCTACACCGGAGATCTTCATCCCTACACCGGAGATCTCCATCCCTACACCCGAGATCTCCATCCCTACACCCGAGATCTCCATCCCTACACCCGAGATCTCCATCCCTACACCCGAGATCTCCATCCCTACACCCGAGATCTTCATCCCTACACCGGAGATCTCCATCCCTACACCCGAGATCTCCATCCCTACACCCGAGATCTTCATCCCTACACCCGAGATCTTCATCCCTACACCGGAGATCTTCATCCCTACACCCGAGATCTTCATCCCTACACCGGAGATCTTCATCCCTACACCGGAGATCTCCATCCCTACACCCGAGATCTCCATCCCTACACCGGAGATCTCCATCCCTACACCCGAGATCTCCATCCCTACACCCGAGATCTCCATCCCTACACCCGAGATCTCCATCCCTACACCCGAGATCTCCATCCCTACACCCGAGATCTTCATCCCTACACCGGAGATCTCCATCCCTACACCCGAGATCTCCATCCCTACACCCGAGATCTTCATCCCTACACCCGAGATCTTCATCCCTACACCGGAGATCTTCATCCCTACACCCGAGATCTTCATCCCTACACCGGAGATCTTCATCCCTACACCGGAGATCTCCATCCCTACACCGGAGATCTTCATCCCTACACCGGAGATCTTCATCCCTACACCGGAGATCTCCATCCCTACACCCGAGATCTCCATCCCTACACCGGAGATCTTCATCCCTACACCGGAGATCTTCATCCCTACACCAGAGATCTTCATCCCTACACCGGAGATCTTCATCCCTACACCCGAGATCTTCATCCCTACACCGGAGATCTTCATCCCTACACCCGAGATCTTCATCCCTACACCGGAGATCTTCATCCCTACACCGGAGATCTTCATCCCTACACCGGAGATCTTCATCCCTACACCGGAGATCTCCATCCCTACACCGGAGATCTTCATCCCTACACCGGAGATCTTCATCCCTACACCGGAGATCTCCATCCCTACACCCGAGATCTTCATCCCTACACCGGAGATCTTCATCCCTACACAACGGAGATCTACATCCCTACACAACGGAGATCTTCATCCCTACACAACGGAGATCTTCATCCCTACACAACGGAGATCTTCATCCCTACACAACGGAGATCTTCATCCCTACACCGGAGATCTCCATCCCTACACAACGGAGATCTTCATCCCTACATCCTAAGATCTTCCTCCCTACACACTGAGATCTCCATCCCTACACACTGAGATCTTTATCCCTACACCGGAGATCTTCATCCCTACACAACGGAGATCTTCATCCCTACCCTGGAGATCTCCATCCATACACACTGAGATCTCCATCCCTACACACTGAGATCTCCATCCCTACATCCTGAGATCTTTATCCCTACACACTGAGATCTCCATCCCTACACACTGAGATCTTCATCCCTACACCGGAGATCTCCATCCCTACACACTGAGATCTCCATCCCTACACACTGAGATCTTCATCCCTACACACTGAGATCTTCATCCCTACATCCTGAGATCTCCATCCATACACACTGAGATCTTCATCCCTACACACTGAGATCTTCATCCCTACATCCTGAGATCTCCATCCATACACACTGAGATCTTCATCCCTACACCGGAGATCTCCATCCCTACACACTGAGATCTCCATCCCTACACACTGAGATCTTCACCCCTACATCCTGAGATCTTCATCCCTACACACTGAGATCTTCATCCCTACATCCTGAGATCTTTATCCCTACACCGGAGATCTCCATCCATACACACTGAGATCTCCATCCCTACACACTGAGATCTTCATCCCTACATCCTGAGATCTCCATCCATACACACTGAGATCTCCATCCCTACACACTGAGATCTCCATCCCTACACACTGAGATCTCCATCCCTACACACTGAGATCTTCATCCCTACATCCTGAGATCTTCATCCCTACACACTGAGATCTTCATCCCTACATCCTGAGATCTTCATCCCTACACCGGAGATCTTCATCCCTACACCGGAGATCTCCATCCCTACACAACGGAGATCTTCATCCCTACACCGGAGATCTTCATCCCTACACACTGAGATCTCCATCCCTACACACTGAGATCTTCATCCCTACATCCTGAGATCTTCATCCCTACACACTGTGATCTTCATCCCTACACCCTGAGATCTCCATCCCTACACACTGAGATCTTCATCCCTACACACTGAGATCTCCATCCCCACACACTGAGATCTCCATCCCTACACACTGAGATCTTCATCCCTACACACTGAGATCTCCATCCCTACACACTGAGATCTCCATCCCTACACACCTGAGATCTTCATCCCTACATCCTGAAATCTTCATCCCTACACCCTGAGATCTCCATCCCTACACACTGAGATCTCCATCCCTACACACTGAGATCTTCATCCCTACACCCTGAGCTCTTCATCCCCACACACTGAGATCTCCATCCCTACACACTGAGATCTCCATCCCTACACACTGAGATCTTCATCCCCACACCCTGAGATCTCCATCCCTACACCCTGAGATCTCCATCCCTACACACTGAGATCTCCATCCCTACATCCTGAGATCTCCATCCCTACACACTGAGATCTTCATCCCTACACACTGAGATCTTCATCCCCACACACTGAGATCTCCATCCCCACACACCTGAGATCTTCATCCCCACACACCTGAGATCTCCATCCCCACACACTGAGATCTCCATCCCCACACACTGAGATCTCCATCCCCACACACCTGAGATCTTCATCCCCACACACTGAGATCTTCATCCCCACACACTGAGATCTTCATCCCCACACACTGAGATCTCCATCCCCACACACTGAGATCTTCATCCCCACACACCTGAGATCTCCATCCCCACACACTGAGATCTCCATCCCCACACACCTGAGATCTTCATCCCCACCTCTTATCCTGTCATTGTATACATATGTCCATGTGGGCTCTGTCAGCTCAAATAGAGAGAACTGGATGATTAATCTGCTCTCTATAGTGGGGAGTTCAGATGCAGGAAGAGGTGTGTACTGTATGTGGACACAGATGGGCCGACTCTGGACGGCTGCTGTATATTAACAAGCTACAAGGGGCTCTGTAGACAGTAAAAAAAAAGTAGCGCCATCCAAGGGCAGCGCCATCTAATGCCGCGTCCACACGATCAAACAATCGGGTGGAAAAGTCCGGCAAACTCAAGTCCGCCGGACAATCCCCCCGTGTGTAGCCTCCGGCGGACTTTTTTTACCGGAAAGTACGGCGGACTTAGAAAGTAGTTTTGCACTCCAATCTTCCCGCCGGACTTGCATTTCGGCGGACAATCCAGCCGTGTGTATGCCAGTCCGCCGTACTTTTGAAATGAACGGACTTTTCCCGCCCGGAGAAAAGACCGCTCATTTTGAGCACGTCTTCAGGTAGGCAGGGCCCGCGAAGGACTTAAAGGGGAACCCTAACGCCGTAAAAAATCGGCGTGGGGTCCCCCCCCAGGTCCACATCAGACCCTTGTCCGAGCACGCTACCCAGCCGGCCAGAAAAGGGGGGACGAGCGAGCGCCCCCCCCCTCCTGAGCCGTACCAGGCCGCGTGCCCTCAACATGGTGGGTGCCTTGGGGAAGGGGGGGCGCGCGACCCCCCCACCCCAAAGCACCTTGTCCCCATGTTGATGAGGACAAGGGCCTCTTCCCGACAACCCTGGCCGTTGGTTGTCGGGGTCTGCGGGCGGGGGGCTTATCGGAATCCGGGAGCCCCCTTTAATAAGGGGGCCCCCGGATACCGGCCCCACACCCTATGTGAATGAGTATGGGGTACAATGTACCCCTACCCATTCACCTGTAAAATAAAGTAAAAAAAAAAACACAACACAGGGTTAAAATATTTTATTACACAGCTCCGGGGGTCTTCCGTCTTCGGGGGTCTTCTCGCCGGATTCCTCCGCTATCTTCTTGTAGCTCTTTTGCTAGCGGAGGAGCCCGGCTTTCTTCTTCGCCGCCGTCCTCTTCTTCCGACTTCGGGGGTCTTGTCCCCCTCTTCGGTTCTTCTGCCGGGCCACCGCGCCTTCTTATAGCTCTTTTACAGGCGGTGGCCCGGTCTTCTGTCGCCGCCGCCACCGCTGCCTTCTGTTGTTCTCTTCTTCTCTTCAGATGTTGCCTCGTCGCTCTCTCCGCTCACAATGACGGGGACCGGGTGCGCGGCGACTTATATAGGGACATCACCGGATGATGTCCCCGCTCAGTATGATGTCACAGTCCCAAAGGATGGCAGCGGCGGCGACAGAAGACCGGGCCACCGCCTGTAAAAGAGCTATAAGAAGGCGCGGTGGCCCGGCAGACCCCGACAACCAACGGCCAGGGTTTTCGGGAAGAGGCCCTTGTCCTCATCAACATGGGGACAAGGTGCTTTGGGGTGGGGGGGTTGCGCGGGCCCCCCCTTCCCCAAGGCACCCACCATGTTGAGGGCACGCGGCCTGGTACGGCTCAGGAGGGCGCTCGCTAGTTCCCCCCTTTTCTGGCCGGCTGGGTAGCGTGCTCGGACAAGGGTCTGATGTGGACCTGGTGGGGACCCCCACGCCGATTTTTTCATCGTTGGGGTTCCCCTTTAAGTCCATACCAGGTGGCGGGGCCCGCGAGGCTTCCTTCGTGGGCCCCGCCTACCTGGAGACGCGCTCAAAATGAACGGACTTTCCTCCGCGTGTGTGGGCGAGTCCGTTCATTTCAAAAGTACGCCATATTAGTCCGCTGAAAAAGTGCCGTGTGTGGGCAAGTAGCCCGTTCGGGAAGTCCGTCGAATAGTCGGCTACGTGTGTACGCGGCATAAGTGCAGCTCCATCTAAGTGCAGCGGGATAAAAACATTTGAATATAGGACAGACGATTTTAAACTCACAGGACTGTAGAGATTACAGGGCATGTGAAATGGAAGCTCCTCCTCTCCGGGGGGAGGCGTCGCTCGCAGGTGGAGAGGCGGCTGACGTTCCCGGCTGTGCTGGTGGCTCCCAACTCTTCCCGGTACTCAGATTGGGCTCAGGGGCGGCTGGACACGTCACCTCCAGATGGTGAGAGTGGCGAGGAGCGTGCGTTCGGAGCATGCATGCTCCTTCATCAGGCAATCACGCACGCTCCTCCCCACTCTCACCATCCGGAAGTGACCGCCCCTGAGCAAAATCTGAGAACCGGGAAGAGTTGGGAGCCACCAGCACAGCCGGGAACATCAGCCGCCTCTCCACCTGCGAGCGACGCCTCCCCCCGGAGAGGAGGAGCTTCCATTTCACATGCCCTGTAATCTCTACAGTCCTGTGAGTTTAAAATCGTCTGTCCTATATTCAAATGTTTTTATCACACTGCCCTTAGATGGCGCTGCCCTTAGATGGCGCTGCCCTTAGACAGAGCTGAACTCCTCTCTGTTTTTCCTCCTGTCCTTGTCACTGCTCACACTCTAATCTTACCGTTCTCTCATCCTCCCTTTCTTCAGGAGTCTCCACAAGCTGTGCTGGACCAGGTCATCCCCCGACTCACAGAGATTTTGGTTCTGGAAGACACGGCGTCCATCCAGATGGAGGTGGGAATGTTGGTGTCGGACTTTCCAGACTTCAGGTTAGTATTATGCTGCGAACACCGGACCCAAGTTCCCATCTGAATAAACTCTGAAGGTTTTTCCGACAGATTTCCGATGAAACTGTCAGAAATCTTCATCCCCACACACTGAGATCTTCATCCCTACACACACTGAGATCTTCATCCCCACACACTGAGATCTTCATCCCCACACACTGAGATCTTCATCCCCACACACTGAGATCTCCATCCCCACACACTGAGATCTCCATCCCCACACACCTGAGATCTCCATCCCCACACACTGAGATCTTCATCCCCACACACTGAGATCTTCATCCCCACACACTGAGATCTCCATCCCCACACACCTGAGATCTTCATCCCCACACACCTGAGATCTTCATCCCCACACACCTGAGATCTTCATCCCCACACACTGAGATCTTCATCCCTACACACACTGAGATCTTCATCCCCACACACTGAGATCTCCATCCCCACACACCTGAGATCTTCATCCCCACACACCTGAGATCTTCATCCCCACACACTGAGATCTCCATCCCTACACACCTGAGATCTTCATCCCTACACACACTGAGATCTTCATCCCCACACACTGAGATCTCCATCCCCACACACCTGAGATCTCCATCCCCACACACTGAGATCTCCATCCCCACACACCTGAGATCTCCATCCCCACACACTGAGATCTCCATCCCCACACACCTGAGATCTCCATCCCCACACACCTGAGATCTCCATCCCCACACACTGAGATCTCCATCCCCACACACCTGAGATCTCCATCCCCACACACTGAGATCTCCATCCCCACACACCTGAGATCTTCATCCCCACACACCTGAGATCTCCATCCCCACACACCTGAGATCTTCATCCCCACACACCTGAGATCTCCATCCCCACACACCTGAGATCTCCATCCCCACACACCTGAGATCTTCATCCCCACACACCTGAGATCTCCATCCCCACACACCTGAGATCTTCATCCCTACACACCTGAGATCTCCATCCCCACACACCTGAGATCTCCATCCCCACACACCTGAGATCTCCATCCCCACACACCTGAGATCTTCATCCCCACACACCTGAGATCTCCATCCCCACACACCTGAGATCTCCATCCCCACACACCTGAGATCTCCATCCCCACACACTGAGATCTCCATCCCCACACACCTGAGATCTCCATCCCCACACACCTGAGATCTCCATCCCCACACACCTGAGATCTCCATCCCCACACACCTGAGATCTCCATCCCCACACACCTGAGATCTCCATCCCCACACACCTGAGATCTCCATCCCCACACACCTGAGATCTCCATCCCCACACACCTGAGATCTCCATCCCCACACACCTGAGATCTCCATCCCCACACACCTGAGATCTCCATCCCCACACACTGAGATCTCCATCCCCACACACCTGAGATCTCCATCCCCACACACCTGAGATCTCCATCCCCACACACCTGAGATCTCCATCCCCACACACCTGAGATCTCCATCCCCACACACCTGAGATCTCCATCCCCACACACCTGAGATCTCCATCCCCACACACCTGAGATCTCCATCCCCACACACCTGAGATCTCCATCCCCACACACCTGAGATCTTCATCCCCACACACCTGAGATCTCCATCCCCACACACCTGAGATCTCCATCCCCACACACCTGAGATCTCCATCCCTACACACCTGAGATCTCCATCCCCACACACTGAGATCTTCATCCCCACACACCTGAGATCTCCATCCCCACACACTGAGATCTCCATCCCCACACACTGAGATCTCCATCCCTACACACCTGAGATCTCCATCCCCACACACCTGAGATCTCCATCCCTACACACCTGAGATCTCCATCCCCACACACCTGAGATCTCCATCCCCACACACCTGAGATCTCCATCCCCACACACTGAGATCTCCATCCCCACACACTGAGATCTCCATCCCTACACACCTGAGATCTCCATCCCCACACACCTGAGATCTCCATCCCCACACACCTGAGATCTTCATCCCCACACACCTGAGATCTCCATCCCCACACACTGAGATCTTCATCCCCACACACTGAGATCTCCATCCCCACACACTGAGATCTCCATCCCTACACACCTGAGATCTCCATCCCCACACACCTGAGATCTCCATCCCCACACACCTGAGATCTCCATCCCCACACACTGAGATCTCCATCCCCACACACTGAGATCTCCATCCCTACACACCTGAGATCTCCATCCCCACACACCTGAGATCTCCATCCCCACACACCTGAGATCTTCATCCCCACACACCTGAGATCTCCATCCCCACACACTGAGATCTTCATCCCCACACACTGAGATCTCCATCCCCACACACCTGAGATCTTCATCCCCACACACTGAGATCTCCATCCCCACACACTGAGATCTCCATCCCTACACACTGAGATCTCCATCCCCACACACTGAGATCTCCATCCCTACACACTGAGATCTCCATCCCTACACACTGAGATCTCCATCCCCACACACTGAGATCTCCATCCCCACACACCTGAGATCTCCATCCCCACACACCTGAGATCTTCATCCCCACACACCTGAGATCTCCATCCCCACACACCTGAGATCTTCATCCCCACACACCTGAGATCTCCATCCCCACACACCTGAGATCTTCATCCCCACACACTGAGATCTCCATCCCCACACACCTGAGATCTCCATCCCCACACACTGAGATCTCCATCCCCACACACCTGAGATCTTCATCCCTACACACCTGAGATCTTCACCCCTACACACCTGAGATCTTCACCCCTACACACCTGAGATCTTCATCCCCACACACTGAGATCTCCATCCCCACACACCTGAGATCTCCATCCCCACACACCTGAGATCTCCATCCCCACACACCTGAGATCTCCATCCCCACACACTGAGATCTCCATCCCACACACCTGAGATCTCCATCCCCACACACCTGAGATCTCCATCCCCACACACTGAGATCTCCATCCCCACACACCTGAGATCTTCATCCCCACACACTGAGATCTCCATCCCCACACACTGAGATCTCCATCCCCACACACTGAGATCTCCATCCCCACACACCTGAGATCTCCATCCCCACACACCTGAGATCTTCATCCCCACACACCTGAGATCTTCATCCCCACACACCTGAGATCTCCATCCCCACACACCTGAGATCTTTCCTACAAATCCCACCCCCACCTTGAGATCTTCATCCCCCACACCACCTGAGATCTCCATCCCCACACACCTGAGATCTTCATCCCCACACACCTGAGATCTCCATCCCCACACACCTGAGATCTTCATCCCCACACACCTGAGATCTCCATCCCCACACACCTGAGATCTTCATCCCCACACACCTGAGATCTTCATCCCTACACACCTGAGATCTCCATCCCCACACACCTGAGATCTCCATCCCCACACACCTGAGATCTTCATCCCCACACACCTGAGATCTCCATCCCCACACACCTGAGATCTCCATCCCCACACACCTGAGATCTCCATCCCCACACACCTGAGATCTCCATCCCCACACACCTGAGATCTTCATCCCCACACACTGAGATCTCCATCCCCACACACCTGAGATCTTCATCCCTACCACACCTGAGATCTCCATCCCCACACACCTGAGATCTCCATCCCCACACACTGAGATCTCCATCCCCACACACCTGAGATCTTCATCCCCACACACTGAGATCTCCATCCCCACACACCTGAGATCTTCATCCCTACACACCTGAGATCTCCATCCCTACACACCTGAGATCTCCATCCCCACACACTGAGATCTCCATCCCCACACACCTGAGATCTCCATCCCCACACACTGAGATCTCCATCCCCACACACTGAGATCTCCATCCCTACACACCTGAGATCTTCATCCCTACACCACACCTGAGATCTCCATCCCCACACACCTGAGATCTCCATCCCCACACACTGAGATCTCCATCCCCACACACCTGAGATCTCCATCCCCACACACCTGAGATCTCCATCCCCACACACCTGAGATCTTCATCCCCACACACCTGAGATCTCCATCCCCACACACCTGAGATCTCCATCCCCACACACCTGAGATCTTCATCCCTACACACCTGAGATCTCCATCCCCACACACTGAGATCTCCATCCCTACACACCTGAGATCTCCATCCCCACACACCTGAGATCTCCATCCCCACACACCTGAGATCTCCATCCCCACACACCTGAGATCTTCATCCCTACACACTGAGATCTCCATCCCTACACACCTGAGATCTCCATCCCCTACACACCTGAGATCTCCATCCCCACACACCTGAGATCTCCATCCCCACACACCTGAGATCTCCATCCCCACACACCTGAGATCTCCATCCCCACACACCTGAGATCTTCATCCCCACACACTGAGATCTCCATCCCCACACACCTGAGATCTCCATCCCCACACACCTGAGATCTCCATCCCCACACACCTGAGATCTCCATCCCCACACACCTGAGATCTCCATCCCCACACACCTGAGATCTCCATCCCCACACACCTGAGATCTCCATCCCCACACACCTGAGATCTCCATCCCCACACACCTGAGATCTCCATCCCCACACACTGAGATCTCCATCCCCACACACCTGAGATCTCCATCCCCACACACCTGAGATCTCCATCCCCACACACCTGAGATCTCCATCCCACACACCTGAGATCTCCATCCCCACACACCTGAGATCTCCATCCCCACACACTGAGATCTCCATCCCCACACACCTGAGATCTTCATCCCACACACACTGAGATCTCCATCCCCACACACCTGAGATCTCCATCCCCACACACCTGAGATCTCCATCCCCACACACCTGAGATCTTCATCCCCACACACCTGAGATCTCCATCCCCACACACCTGAGATCTCCATCCCCACACACCTGAGATCTCCATCCCCACACACCTGAGATCTCCATCCCCACACACTGAGATCTCCATCCCCACACACCTGAGATCTCCATCCCCACACACCTGAGATCTCCATCCCCACACACTGAGATCTCCATCCCCACACACCTGAGATCTTCATCCCCACACACTGAGATCTCCATCCCCACACACTGAGATCTCCATCCCCACACACTGAGATCTCCATCCCCACACACCTGAGATCTCCATCCCCACACACCTGAGATCTTCATCCCCACACACCTGAGATCTCCATCCCCACACACTGAGATCTCCATCCCCACACACCTGAGATCTTCATCCCCACACACTGAGATCTCCATCCCCACACACTGAGATCTCCATCCCCACACACCTGAGATCTCCATCCCCACACACCTGAGATCTTCATCCCCACACACCTGAGATCTCCATCCCCACACACCTGAGATCTCCATCCCCACACACCTGAGATCTCCATCCCCACACACTGAGATCTCCATCCCCACACACTGAGATCTCCATCCCCACACACCTGAGATCTTCATCCCCACACACCTGAGATCTCCATCCCCCACACACCTGAGATCTTCATCCCTACACACCTGAGATCTCCATCCCCACACACCTGAGATCTCCATCCCCACACACTGAGATCTCCATCCCCACACACCTGAGATCTCCATCCCACACACCTGAGATCTCCATCCCCACACACTGAGATCTTCATCCCCACACACCTGAGATCTTCATCCCTACACACTGAGATCTCCATCCCTACACACCTGAGATCTCCATCCCCACACACCTGAGATCTCCATCCCCACACACCTGAGATCTTCATCCCTACACACTGAGATCTCCATCCCTACACACCTGAGATCTTCCATCCCCACACACCTGAGATCTCCATCCCCACACACTGAGATCTCCATCCCCACACACCTGAGATCTCCATCCCCACACACCTGAGATCTTCATCCCTACACACTGAGATCTCCATCCCTACACACTGAGATCTCCATCCCCTACACACCTGAGATCTTCCATCCCCACACACCTGAGATCTTCATCCCTACACACTGAGATCTCCATCCCTACACACCTGAGATCTCCATCCCCTACACACCTGAGATCTCCATCCCTACACACCTGAGATCTCCATCCCCACACACCTGAGATCTCCATCCCCACACACCTGAGATCTCCATCCCTACACACTGAGATCTCCATCCCTACACACTGAGATCTCCATCCCTACACACCTGAGATCTTCATCCCTACACACCTGAGATCTCCATCCCTACACACCTGAGATCTTCATCCCCACACACCTGAGATCTTCATCCCTACACACTGAGATCTCCATCCCTACACACCTGAGATCTCCATCCCCACACACCTGAGATCTTCATCCTACACACTGAGATCTCCATCCCTACACACCTGAGATCTTCATCCCCACACACCTGAGATCTTCATCCCTACACACTGAGATCTCCATCCCTACACACCTGAGATCTCCATCCCTACACACCTGAGATCTCCATCCCTACACACCTGAGATCTCCATCCCCACACACCTGAGATCTTCATCCCCACACACCTGAGATCTCCATCCCCACACACCTGAGATCTTCATCCCCACACACCTGAGATCTCCATCCCCACACACCTGAGATCTTCATCCCTACACACTGAGATCTCCATCCCTACACACCTGAGATCTCCATCCCTACACACCTGAGATCTTCATCCCTACACACTGAGATCTCCATCCCTACACACCTGAGATCTTCATCCCCACACACCTGAGATCTTCATCCCTACACACTGAGATCTCCATCCCTACACACCTGAGATCTTCATCCCTACACACCTGAGATCTCCATCCCTACACACCTGAGATCTCCATCCCTACATACTGAGATCTCCATCCCTACACACTGAGATCTTCATCCCTACACACTGAGATCTTCATCCCTACACACTGAGATCTCCATCCCCACACACCTGAGATCTCCATCCCCACACACCTGAGATCTTCATCCCTACACACTGAGATCTCCATCCCTACACACCTGAGATCTCCATCCCTACACACTGAGATCTCCATCCCCACACACCTGAGATCTTCATCCCTACACACCTGAGATCTCCATCCCCACACACCTGAGATCTTCATCCCTACACACCTGAGATCTTCATCCCACACACCTGAGATCTTCATCCCCACACACTGAGATCTCCATCCCCACACACCTGAGATCTCCATCCCCACACACTGAGATCTTCATCCCTACACACCTGAGATCTTCATCCCTACACACCTGAGATCTTCATCCCCACACACCTGAGATCTTCATCCCTACACACCTGAGATCTCCATCCCCACACACCTGAGATCTCATCCCCACACACCTGAGATCTCCATCCCTACACACTGAGATCTTCATCCCTACACACTGAGATCTCCATCCCCACACACCTGAGATCTCCATCCCCACACACCTGAGATCTTCATCCCTACACACCTGAGATCTCCATCCCTACACACTGAGATCTCCATCCCTACACACATCCAGCATCCATGAGATCTCCATCCCCACACACCTGAGATCTCCATCCCCACACACCTGAGATCTCCATCCCCACACACCTGAGATCTTCATCCCTACACACTGAGATCTCCATCCCCACACACCTGAGATCTTCATCCCACACACTGAGATCTCCATCCCTACTACACCTGAGATCTTCATCCCCACACACCTGAGATCTCCATCCCCACACACCTGAGATCTTCATCCCCACACACTGAGATCTCCATCCCCACACACCTGAGATCTCCATCCCCACACACCTGAGATCTTCATCCCTACACACTGAGATCTCCATCCCCACACACCTGAGATCTTCATCCCCACACACCTGAGATCTTCATTCCTACACACTGAGATCTCCATCCCTACACACTGAGATCTCCATCCCTACACACCTGAGATCTTCATCCCCACACACCTGAGATCTTCATCCCCACACACCTGAGATCTTCATCCCCACACACCTGAGATCTTCATCCCCACACACCTGAGATCTTCATCCCCACACACCTGAGATCTCCATCCCCACACACCTGAGATCTTCATCCCTACACACCTGAGATCTTCATCCCCACACACCTGAGATCTTCATCCCCACACACTGAGATCTCCATCCCCACACACCTGAGATCTCCATCCCCACACACCTGAGATCTTCATCCCTACACACCTGAGATCTTCATCCCTACACACCTGAGATCTTCATCCCCACACACCTGAGATCTTCATCCCTACACATCTGAGATCTTCATCCCTACACACCTGAGATCTTCATCCCCACACACCTGAGATCTTCATCCCCACACACTGAGATCTCCATCCCTACACACCTGAGATCTTCATCCCCACACACCTGAGATCTTCATCCCCACACACTGAGATCTCCATCCCCACACACTGAGATCTTCATCCCCACACACTGAGATCTCCATCCCTACACACCTGAGATCTTCATCCCCACACACCTGAGATCTTCATCCCCACACACTGAGATCTCCATCCCTACACACTGAGATCTCCATCCCCACACACCTGAGATCTTCATCCCCACACACCTGAGATCTTCATCCCACACACTGAGATCTCCATCCCTACACACTGAGATCTCCATCCCTACACACCTGAGATCTACATCCCTACACACCTGAGATCTTCATCCCCACACACTGAGATCTCCATCCCTACACACCTGAGATCTCCATCCCTACACACCTGAGATCTTCATCCCTACACACCTGAGATCTTCATCCCCACACACCTGAGATCTTCATCCCCACACACTGAGATCTCCATCCCCACACACCTGAGATCTCCATCCCTACACACCTGAGATCTTCATCCCTACACACCTGAGATCTTCCATCCCCACACACCTGAGATCTTCATCCCCACACACCTGAGATCTTCATCCCCACACACTGAGATCTCAATCCCTACACACCTGAGATCTTCATCCCTACACACCTGAGATCTTCATCCCCACACACTGAGATCTTCATCCCCACACACCTGAGATCTTCATCCCCACACACTGAGATCTCCATCCCCACACACCTGAGATCTTCATCCCTACACACCTGAGATCTTCATCCCCACACACCTGAGATCTCCATCCCTACACACCTGAGATCTTCATCCCTACACACCTGAGATCTTCATCCCCACACACCTGAGATCTTCATCCCTACACACTGAGATCTCCATCCCTACACACCTGAGATCTTCATCCACACACACCTGAGATCTTCATCCCCACACACTGAGATCTCCATCCCTACACACTGAGATCTCCATCCCCACACACCTGAGATCTTCATCCCTACACACCTGAGATCTTCATCCCCACACACTGAGATCTCCATCCCCACACACCTGAGATCTCCATCCCTACACACCTGAGATCTTCATCCCTACACACCTGAGATCTTCATCCCCACACACTGAGATCTCCATCCCTACACACTGAGATCTCCATCCCCACACACCTGAGATCTTCATCCCCACACACCTGAGATCTTCATCCCCACACACCTGAGATCTCCATCCCCACACACCTGAGATCTCCATCCCCACACACCTGAGATCTTCATCCCCACACACCTGAGATCTTCATCCCCACACACCTGAGATCTTCATCCCCACACACTGAGATCTCCATCCCTACACACCTGAGATCTTCATCCCTACACACCTGAGATCTTCATCCCCACACACTGAGATCTTCATCCCCACACACTGAGATCTTCATCCCCACACACTGAGATCTCCATCCCTACACACCTGAGATCTTCATCCCCACACACCTGAGATCTTCATCCCTACACACTGAGATCTCCATCCCTACACACCTGAGATCTCCATCCCTACACACCTGAGATCTTCATCCCTACACACCTGAGATCTTCATCCCTACACACCTGAGATCTTCATCCCTACACACCTGAGATCTCCATCCCTACACACCTGAGATCTCCATCCCTACACACCTGAGATCTTCATCCCCACACACTGAGATCTCCATCCCTACACACCTGAGATCTTCATCCCCACACACTGAGATCTTCATCCCTACACACTGAGATCTTCATCCCCACACACCTGAGATCTTCATCCCTACACACCTGAGATCTTCATCCCTACACACTGAGATCTTCATCCCCACACACTGAGATCTCCATCCCTACACACCTGAGATCTTCATCCCTACACACCTGAGATCTTCATCCCTACACACCTGAGATCTTCATCCCCACACACCTGAGATCTTCATCCCCAAACACCTGAGATCTCCATCCCCAACACCTGAGATCTTCATCCCTACACACCTGAGATCTCCATCCCTACACACCTGAGATCTTCATCCCCACACACCTGAGATCTCCATCCCTACACACCTGAGATCTTCACCCCACACACTGAGATCTCCATCCCCACACACCTGAGATCTCCATCCCTACACACCTGAGATCTCCATCCCTACATACTGAGATCTTCATTCCTACACCCTGAGATCTCCATCCCTACACACCTGAGATCTTCATCCCCACACACTGAGATCTCCATCCCTACACACCTGAGATCTTCATCCCTACACACCTGAGATCTTCATCCCTACACACTGAGATCTTCATCCCCACACACCTGAGATCTTCATCCCTACACACCTGAGATCTTCATCCCTACACACCTGAGATCTTCATCCCCACACACTGAGATCTCCATCCCCACACACCTGAGATCTTCATCCCTACACACTGAGATCTCCATCCCCACACACCTGAGATCTCCATCCCTACACACCTGAGATCTTCATCCCTACACACCTGAGATCTTCATCCCCACACACCTGAGATCTTCATCCCCACACACCTGAGATCTTCATCCCCACACACCTGAGATCTCCATCCCTACACACCTGAGATCTTCATCCCCACACACCTGAGATCTTCATCCCTACACACCTGAGATCTTCATCCCTACACACCTGAGATCTTCATCCCCACACACCTGAGATCTCCATCCCTACACACCTGAGATCTTCATCCCCACACACTGAGATCTCCATCCCTACACACCTGAGATCTTCATCCCTACACACCTGAGATCTTCATCCCTACACACTGAGATCTCCATCCCTACACACCTGAGATCTTCATCCCCACACACCTGAGATCTTCATCCCTACACACTGAGATCTCCATCCCTACACACCTGAGATCTTCCATCCCACACACTGAGATCTCCATCCCTACACACCTGAGATCTTCATCCCTACACACCTGAGACTCTCCATCCCCAACACACCTGAGATCTTCATCCCCACACACCTGAGATCTCCATCCCCACACACCTGAGATCTTCCATCCCTACACACCTGAGATCTCCATCCCTACACACCTGAGATCTTCATCCCCACACACCTGAGATCTTCATCCCTACACACCTGAGATCTTCATCCCCACACACTGAGATCTCCATCCCCACACACCTGAGATCTCCATCCCTACACACCTGAGATCTCCATCCCTACATACCTGAGATCTCCATCCCTACACACCTGAGATCTTCATCCCTACACACCTGAGATCTTCATCCCCACACACCTGAGATTTCCATCCCCACACACCTGAGATCTTCCATCCCTACACACCTGAGATCTTCATCCCTACACACCTGAGATCTTCATCCCCACACACCTGAGATCTTCATCCCTACACACCTGAGATCTTCATCCCTACACACCTGAGATCTTCATCCCCCACACACTGAGATCTCCATCCCCACACACCTGAGATCTTCATCCCTACACACTGAGATCTCCATCCCCACACACCTGAGATCTCCATCCCTACACACCTGAGATCTTCATCCCTACACACCTGAGATCTTCATCCCTACACACCTGAGATCTTCATCCCCACACACCTGAGATCTTCATCCCCACACACTGAGATCTCCATCCCTACACACCTGAGATCTTCATCCCCACACACCTGAGATCTTCATCCCTACACACTGAGATCTTCATCCCTACACACCTGAGATCTTCATCCCCACACACTGAGATCTCCATCCCCTACACACCTGAGATCTTCATCCCTACACACTGAGATCTCCATCCCTACACACCTGAGATCTTCCATCCCTACACACCTGAGATCTTCATCCCTACACACTGAGATCTTCATCCCTACACCACCTGAGATCTTCATCCCCACACACCTGAGATCTTCATCCCTACACACTGAGATCTCCATCCCTACACACCTGAGATCTCCATCCCTACACACCTGAGATCTTCATCCCCACACACCTGAGATCTCCATCCCTAACACACTGAGATCTCCATCCCTACACACCTGAGATCTTCATCCCTACACACCTGAGATCTTCATCCCCACACACTGAGATCTCCATCCCTACACACCTGAGATCTTCATCCCCAACACACCTGAGATCTTCATCCCTACACACCTGAGATCTTCATCCCCACACACCTGAGATCTTCATCCCCAACACCTGAGATCTCCATCCCTACACACCTGAGATCTCCATCCCTACACACCTGAGATCTTCATCCCTACACACCTGAGATCTTCATCCCTACACACTGAGATCTTCATCCCTACACACCTGAGATCTTCATCCCCACACACCTGAGATCTTCATCCCCACACACCTGAGATCTCCATCCCCACACACCTGAGAGCTCCATCCCCACACACCTGAGATCTTCATCCCTACACACCTGAGATCTTCATCCCCACACACCTGAGATCTTCATCCCTACACACCTGAGATCTTCCATCCCACACACCTGAGATCTCCATCCCCACACACCTGAGATCTTCATCCCCACACACCTGAGATCTTCATCCCCACACACTGAGATCTCCATCCCCACACACTGAGATTCTTCATCCCTACACACCTGAGATCTCCATCCCCACACACCTGAGATCTTCATCCCCACACACTGAGATCTCCATCCCCCACACCTGAGATCTTCATCCCCTACACACTGGAGATCTCCATCCCCACACACTGAGATCTTCATCCCCCACACACTGAGATCTCCATCCCTACACACCTGAGATCTTCATCCCTTACACACCTGAGATCTTCACACACACCGATCCCTACACACCTGAGATCTTCATCCCCACACACTGAGATCTTCATCCCTACACACCTGAGATCTTCATCCCCACACACTGAGATCTCCATCCCCACACACCTGAGATCTTCATCCCTACACACCTGAGATCTTCATCCCTACACACTGAGATCTCCATCCCCAAC